>NW_023995047.1:0-170069 GCF_015586225.1 Lucilia sericata | reverse complement strand
TGACTATAGACTGGACTATAGACTAGACTATAGACTAGACTATAGACTAGACTATAGACTAGACTATATATTAGACTATAGACTAGACTATAGACTAGACTATAGACTAGACTATAGACTAGACTATATTAGACTATAGACTAGACTATAGACTAGACTATAGACTAGACTATAGACTAGACTATAGACTAGACTATAGACTAGACTATAGACTAGACTATAGACTAGACTATAGACTAGACTATAGACTAGACTATAGACTAGACTATAGACTAGACTATAGACTAGACTATAGACTAGACTATAGACTAGACTATAGACTAGACTATAGACTAGACTATAGACTAGACTATAGACTAGACTATAGACTAGACTATAGACTAGACTATAGACTAGACTATAGACTAGACTATAGACTAGACTATAGACTAGACTATAGACTAGACTATAGACTAGACTATAGACTAGACTATAGACTAGACTATAGACTAGACTATAGACTAGACTATAGACTAGACTATAGACTAGACTATAGACTAGACTATAGACTAGACTATAGACTATACTATAGACTAGACTATAGACTAGACTACAGACTAGACTATAGACTAGACTATAGACTAGACTATAGACTAGACTATAGACTAGACTATAGACTAGACTATAGACTAGACTATAGACTTAACTATAGACTAGACTAGACTATAGACTAGACTATGGACTAGACAATAGACTAGACTATAGACTAGACTATAGACTAGATTATAGAGTAGACTATAGACTAGACTATAGACTAGACTATAGACTAGACTATAGACTAGACTATAGACTAGACTATAGACTAGACTATAGACTATACTATAGACTAGACTATAGACTAGACTATAGACTAGACTATAGACTAGACTATAGACTAGACTATAGACTAGACTATTAGCTAGAGTAGACTATAGACTGAAGACTAGACTAAAGACTGGACTATATACTAGACTATAGACTATAGACTAGACTAAAGGTGAGAGAAGTGCCGCTTGACTATCGACAAAAATTCCTATGTTGCCGCGAATATTGAGGTCGTGTAGTACCCTACAAGCTGACATTATCGCAAATATTTCAGCTTGAAAGACACTACAGTTGGGAAGGCGATGAGATATACTTATCCCAGCGTCTTCATAAAAGACACCAGAACCAACACCACAGTTCATTTTAGAACCATCTGTAAAGATTCTGGTGGTATATTCTCTCGGTGGGTTACCCCTACACCACTCGCTCCTGGAAGGAACTCTCACTTTGAAAACTCTATCAAAGTCAATGTGTGGGGTAATATAATCGGATGGTTGGTTCAAGATTGGAGGTAATTAGCTTAAAATCTTAGCGTGTCCATATGTTCTAGATTTCCAACTTCCGGATGAGTTAAGCCTCGCTGTGGTGCAAGCAGATATGGCCATAATATGAAGATCAATAGGTAGGATGTGCAATATAGTGTTCAGAGCTTCTGAAGGACTAGTTTTTAGAGCACCTGTTGTCCCAATGCATGCTGATCTCTGAACTTTGTACAGCTGATCTACTAGAATATAGACTAGACTATAGACTAGACCATAGACTAGACCATAGACTAGACTATTGACTAGACAAGACTAAAGATTAGACTAGACTAGACTAGACTAGACTAGACTATAGACTAGACTATAGACTAGACTATAGACTAGACTATAGACTAGACTATAGACTAGACTATAGACTAGACTATAGACTAGACTATAGACTAGACTATAGACTAGACTATAGACTAGACTATAGACTAGACTATAGACTAGACTATAGACTAGACTATACTATAGATTAAACTCTACACTAAAATACTATCGTAGTTAAACTAACTCCTTACAACTAAACCTATAAATTGCAAATTGAATCAATATCAATACTTCAAGCATGTACGTTGCACAGATTACCGCCAACTTGTTTTTTATGAATGAAAGTTTCATTTAATTTTTTGATCATCAAATAATGAAAAGTGAAAAAACACATACGCATGGAAATACTCTCGCGTATACCGCAGCTAGCCCATCTAGGAAATATTGTAAAAAATAAAAAACAAGACAGACATCAGCAACATGACATACATTTTCTGTAGTAATCATATAATCGACATACAAAAAATGTATGTTTAAGTGTAAAATTATTTGTTGCAAGGTATCATACGAGTATTTCGTACGCAAAACCAAAACCCACTTTCAGATGATGCCCACAAATATTGATGCTTTACGCATTCGCATAGCTCCACACATTGCAATTAAATGCGTTTGTGGATTAATTAAACAAGTTTTTTTCTGTAGCCTGATGAACCGAATATTGTTTGAGGGAATTCGAAAAGTAGACTTACCTGCAGTAAACTGTTATACGTATGATTAAACATTTAGGCTTTTGAATAGTTTTATTCGAGAATTGAATTGAGCGGAATCGATTTCGAATCTTAAGTAATAATAACAAGCTAATCAAGCAATCCTTCATTTAACTTAGATTTCTTCCATTGCTATTTCCGCCATTGACGTTTACGATTCTTTGATGCTAGTGAATTCATGGTGTCTTCATAGCTATAAATAAAAAGGAAGAAGACTTTAAGATTGCTTTTAGCTACAATGTATGATCTAAACTTACCATAGCCTATCATGTACATACATATATGAGGTTAGATCCTTTTCTACTAAGTCCCTTGCATGGTGCATCCAGTAGGAGCTCCTTGACTTTCTCTACAATCCGTAAGAGCAGCAACAGTGAAACTTATTTAGAATGTTAAAGTTTAATTTAGGTGGCTTTTCATCATTTCCAAGCATGGAGACCACAGTGAAGATGGCTTTCTCTTGATCGATGTTCAGGTAGTTGTCCTAGTCAACTGTCTTACCGTTGTCGTCATCGTCGTCTTTTTCATACGATCCCCAGAAAAATTCACCATTCAATTATGAATTCTCTTGGGATTTCTCCCAACTAAACTGCCCCTCACACAACATTTCTTCTAAAGGAGGATCATAACTATCTTGAGGAGTTATAACCTTATCGCCACCTCGGTTGAAACAAGGAAAGACCGACTCGTAGACATATCCTTTCTTGAAGTGACTCCGAGGACTCATTGTTGAATATAATGGCCATCCAACAAGAGTGTTTTGCAGATTTGGATACCCTGGCCACCTTACAATCAATCATGGTGTGTTAGTATTATCGATTATCGAAGTTTAATTTAGGTGGCTTTTCATCATTTCCAAGCATGGAGACCACAGTAAAGATGGCTTCCTCTTGATCGATGTTCAGGTAGTTGTCCTAGTCAACTGTCTTACCGTTGTCGTCATCGTCGCCTTTTCCATACGATCCCCAGAAAAATTCACCATTCAATTATGAATTCTCTTGGGATTTCTCCCAACTAAACTGCCCCCTCACACAACATCTCTTCTAAAGGAGGATCATAACTATCTTGAGGAGTTATACCCTTATCGCCACCTCGGTTGAAACAAGGAAAGACCGACTCGTTGACATATCCTTTCTCGAAGTGACTCCGAGGACTCATTGTTGAATATAATGGTCATCCAACAAGAGTGTTTAGCAGATTTGGATACCCTGGCCACCTTACAATCAATCACGATATGTTAGTATTATCGATCCTAGGGAACTTCAATATATTCTCTGGAATCTTTAGTTCTAGGACAGTGTGAGATTTTGTCTACAGCGAAATCGAACTTCGCTCTATCATTTCGCTAAGCAATCTAAAATGTCAATCTTTTGAATAGTATAATATATAATAGTATGAATTATAATATATATATAATGGCCATCCAACTTGAGTGTTTAGCAGATTTGGAAACCCTGGCCACCTTACAATCAATCACGGTATGTTAGTATTATCGGTCCTAAGGAACTTCCATATATTATCTGGAATCTTTAGTTCTAGGACAGTGTGAGATTTTGTCTACAGCGAAATCGAACTTCGCTCTATCATTTCGCTAAGCAATCTAAAATATCAATCTTTTGAACAGGCTATTCTTCAGCCAACTGCCATACCCATCAGCTTCATTGGTCTGAAGGGGTTCCCGGGGTTCTATCTCCTATTGAGTAATCAAACTTTTAACAGTGATTACCGCCTGCCTAACCACAACACTAGCTTCCAAACAGAAGACCGTTCTATTCTTCAATCTAAGAAAATATTTAACTGTAAGAGTGTCATGGACACTCTTCTAGTGGTAAGTTCCGCATCAAACGGATTCTACTCCCACTAGGCGATAATCGGCATTGAAAGAGCGAGTGTACTTGCAGTAATAACGAGCTAGAGTAAGTTAACCTGACGAATACAAAATCATGCGAGCCAATGAGCACTAAAACTAGGGCGATACCTTGAGATTCTACCCACCGATGCATTATTCAAGGTAGCCCTTTGGCAATCGCTCGCAAAAGTTTCTAATTCGAACTTCGTCGAGGTTAACTTCTTCTAGTTCCCTTCCTTTTATAGAAAGTACATTCGCTCTTTCGTTTCCGATTACACTCGAGTGTCCTCTGAGAGAATATTCAGTTAACGATCTTGTAGAGTCCAATACTGTGTATTCACTATGAATACGAAACTCTGAATTGTTCATTCTGAGGAGACTTTCTTTCGTTAGGGTCAGCCCAAAGAATCCTTGAGGTTATACCAATCGTTGCATTATTCAAAGTAGCAGTAGTTTCTCAAACATCGTCGAAGTTAACTTCTTCTCACTATAAAAGGATGGAAACTAATCCTTTTATAGAAAGTACTTTCGTTCTTTCGCTTCTTACTGCTCTCGAATGGTCTTTGAGAGAGTATTCAGTTAATGATCTCTTAGAGTCCAATACTATCTTGTCATCTGATATCTCCCTAATTGCCTTCTGGGTGTCGATAAATGTGTTAAAACATACTTCCACCTGAGAGATAGAACTGTGATTAGGTAGAATATTTCGATTTCAGGGTTCCAACGTAGATCCCAATAGCCATGGACATAAAGTAAGTCAAAGCATAATAAAATAATCATGATCACGCTAGATCAACGGTTCCCAAATGGGGGTCCGCGGACCCCTAGTGGTCCGTAGTAAAATCCTAGGGGGTCCGCGAAGACGAACGAAAAAAACCATGAATAAACAATATTCTGCTTTTATTGTATGTACAAATATATCCAATTTTTGTGCAATAATCCCAAATTTTTTGGTGACTTTTTGAATTTTATTTTTCGGTTGTTTATCAGGAAGAAGCTAGGCCCTACAAATTTATTGTATAACTTTTATAAAGTAAAGTACTGCGTGATTTGTAATTTTTATTTCCTGTATATGTACTGAAATAATGGTTTTTATTTCAGACAAATAATACTCTGCCTTACAATTAAATTAGGGATACTGGTATTCCGGAGTATGAAGTTCAATTCAAATACAAGCTTATTACAGATTTAAGTTTATCAAATTGTAAGCAAAAGTGTTCTCGTTTGAAAGGACAACAATTATATATTTCCAAAACAGAGGTGACTCTTATGCATCTCTTTATAAATATTACAATCCGACGTGATACACAGATTTTAACTTGATTTTGTCGACCAATACATATTATTAAATTAACATCAGAAAATCCATAGCGTTTCGCGTAAATATGTAGCCAAAAACCATGAAGTAAAATAATTCGTTGGTATTTTAAAATTCAAATTTAAGTTCCAAATTCACACTACTTATATAACGCATTCCGCAACAACATAGAAGAAGTCCAACTTTCTTATATTATTTTCCCGAAAACTTAGCTCACTTACTCAGTTCACCCTTTGCAATCGCAACAAATTTTTGAAACGTGACTCCTTAAGCACATGTGACAATATTTGATAAAGAAACCTTTTCGCTACCTTGAAGAAAATGAACATGAAAGATCTCACGATCATAAAATTAAACATCATGTTAACATATCAACAAAGAAGTCATTCTATCTTCAAAACATGCAATTGAAAACCTATCTGAAATATTATATATTCTCAATGTACGGGAAAAAAAATATGTATGGGGGTCCGCGAAATTAAATAAGCTCTTCAAGAGGTCCGCGAAGTAAAAATCTGTGGGAACCGCTGCGCTAGATAGTTTACATAAATATCTTTTTGTCAGAAATTTAAAAACAGGAAATTTAGACTACTTCGACACAGGATGACACTAATCCCGGGATCCCAAAGCGCACAATTCTGCTACACATTCGGCTCATCAGTATCGCCTAGTGGTCTGGTACCCATATGATTTAACATTATCACCTGATATCCGATTTTACACATTCCTTAATAGCACCTACATCCTCCTGGAAGCAAGTGCGTTTTTGATTTGGAAGCCGGTTGTTGTTTTTGTAACAGTTCGACTGTGGTCGATAGTTCTTTCCTGGGGAAAAAAACATCCGTTTGATACAACTGTCGTTGGGTTGACAATCTTTGGCCGTGTATGACTTGGGTGGTTCCGGAGCGAAGATCCAATTGTCGTGGGAACGCACGTTGGAAGACGGTAATATGTTTCGGTTTCCGGGTTATCCAAGTAGATCCTTCATAGTGGTACACCTAAAAGGTAGGCCAAGGAATAACGACCTGATTATGAACTCTTAGTAGTGCTTAATGTGAAGAAAAATAGTTGCCTATTGGTTGTCGGAAAATATCTCAGATCTGAGGTATCATCCAATACATTATACACAGCTCGGACTTTCGTCTGGGAGCTATTGTTGTTATAACGAAGATTAGGCAGTATGCTTCGGTTTCGGAGTTTTCAATGTAGATTTCCAGACACGATTTTTCTTACAGTTTAGAGTCATCCATGTAGCAACAGATTCTTGTAAAGTTTTGATCTAATGTTCTGCTTAGCCATGATCTTCTATCTGGGATTTTCACAATATCTATTTCCGGTATCGAACGCTCCAATACGAGTATATATTTGATGAAGTGTTAATTCACCTAAAAATAAGAGCCACTTGGCTTAGAGTACCATCTTGTAACTTATAGTTGTTCGGCGGTCTTGTCGACGTAGTGCTCATAGCGCCACTTAAACCCGACGTTGAACTTCCTGTAGTGGTATTATGTAATACTGTTTGTCTAAAGCACGAGGAGCGTTAGTTAGAATTGGCCAATGGTTCTCGTACACAGCATCCTACATCGATATGCTTTATTCGTTCTATCCTCTATGTGGTATTCCTATTGTTGATCTCTGATATCGTTCATTCCTAGAACCAGGGTTCAGTAAAGCCAAAGAATTTCTAGTCTAGTCCATAGATTTATCAAGAGACTGACCATAAACTATTTAAGAGACTAGTCCATAGACTAGTTAAAAGACATGATAGCAGACTTTTTAATACAATGGTCATAAGACTAGTCCATAGAAAAATCCAGAGACTAATCCATTGAGTACTTCGTAGACTTTTTAATAGAATACTCCATAGACTAGTCAATATGAATGACGAATAAACTCATGTTTCCAACATATTCTTCGGAAGCAAAATGTTCTTTTGAGTCTGAACATTCCAACAGCAACATCAACAATAGACATTACAACAACTATTCATCAGGTCTAATCCTTATCTTATTAGTATTATAAAGAAATAACAATTAAGTTTTACATTTTCTTCTTTTGGTGAATTTTCAACATTACCGACACACCTGTGAAAGTGAATTTGTAATTGTAGCAACAAATATTTCTTATCAACAACAACTTTGTTAGTTTTTGTTAAATGACTTTATTATTGTGTTTGTCTTTAGTTCTAAAACAAAATCCGCTTTATTTAATTCATATCAATATTTATTTAGTTGGTGTTACAAATTCCAGTAAAATAGTTCCGAATTTTTGTTGTAATCTTTAGTAAAGGTATTAAATTAATAAGAACTTTGGTGAGTTTCTTCGAAAACTGCGTTAGTGGATGTGTTTAAAGTGAAATTTCTTTAACGTAAGTTTTAATATGTTTGTCTCAACTATACTTTGTTCCAGCAATCAATAACTTGATTGTGGCAGCTAAAGTTGGCAGTTTTTTTTTCTTATTTCATTCAAATATTTTTCCTTTAACTGTCACCCTTATCTCAACCAACCTCATAACTTAATAACGTTGACATTAGCAAAGCAATTTTCAAATATTTCAAATATTTGTAGCACTCTAAAGTCTGCGCACTTTTTCCTAACTCTTAAATTACAATTACAAACGACAGTACATGGTCATAAAATAGACACGAACATTGTTGCATACAACATGAAAATCCCAGTAACATGTAGCAAAAGGTACCACCAAACCAAATAAAAATTCATTAATTTCAATTCTTTAAATGAAAACTGCGTGTTTTCGCAAACATCTATGTGTGTGGCGGCAATGACAGAAGCAATTTTCACGTGCAACATAAACAGCAAGTACGAAAAAACACAGTTTTTTTTATGAAGTGTCACATGTTGTTTGCTGCAACCAATAACTAGCGCTTTCCCGCCAACCAACTAACCAAACCAACCAGGCGTACTAGTCTCAGTATTCAACAATTACACGCAAGTTTCATGTCTTGCCACAAAATGTTCATAAGTGATGAAGAAATTATATTTATATGGGAGTTAGTATCCTCCCCCCATGGTGATGTTAATTAAAGACAAATGTTGTAATACGTTCAGATGTTGCAATTTGGGAGTAAATTATATTTAACAAACTGTGATGTCAAAAATTATTTTTGCAGTTTTTTTTTTAATTTCTTTGTGGTTTTTGGCTTACATGCAATTATTAACTGTTTTGAGTTGGGAAAAACTTGTTGTGGCGGAGAGGAGTAGTGTAGCTGGAGTAAATGTAATGTTTAAAAATACTTATTTTAAAAAAACTTCTTATAATTCGTCGGTCAAAGTAATTTACAAGGAAACATCGATCATCGGCCTACTTTGTGGATATATCTAATCCATATAATCTACATATCCACGAACCAAAGGCATCGGCGTTCGATCTTATTAATGCAGTGCAAATGATTAAGTGCTGTGATATGTAGAGCTACACTGGAGGTAAGGGATCATGTTGACCTTCAGGCTCACCCATTTCTGGTGGGTCTGCATTGAGTGCAAAATAAAGTACTACGTCTGTTTCACCTGTTTTTGGGAAGGCTCTCTATGACCATTTTCACCTCAATGAGAAGGGTTTTGATAGCGAGCTAGTCCGGCTGACTTAACTTTGGGCCTTTGGGAGTTTGTTTCCCATATTGGGTGTCAGCTGTTCTGCATCCGTTTTCCTCAGTGGGGCTGCAGTTTAACTTACCTGACAGCAGTTTAAAAAAGCATACCGTCCATCAGTACAAACAAGTAAAGAAAAGAAGAAGTATGACAACGCAAACGTTCCGGAGCTTTATAATCCCATAGGACCCTGATCCCACAACCTTGGTAATGGGCTGTGGTGTGTCGATTGCTACCGAGACCGAGTTTAGTCAAATGACAACACTGTGCCAGACTAGTATGCGAGCTACTAGCGTCGAAGTAGAAACATGCCTCCCGCAAACGTTCCGGGACTTCATAATATCATAGGACTCTACTCCCACAACCCTGATAACGGGCTATGATGAGTGGATTGCTACTGCGAACGAGGTAAATCAGGTGACAACACTGTGCCAGACTTGTATGCGAGTTACTTGCTTCGCAGGAGGTCAATTTGGAACACCAAGGCTCACCCACTTAGAACCCTGGTTAGTCAGATGACAACACCGCGCCGGGACTTCATAGTATCATAGGACTCTACTCCCACAACCTTGATAACTGGCTGTGATGAGTGGATTGCTGCTGCGAACGAGGTAAATCAGGTGACAACACTGTGCCAGACTTGTATGCGAGCTACTTTCTTCGCAGGAGGTCAGTTTGGAACACCAAGGCCCACCCACTGAGACCCTGGTTAGTCAGATGACAACACCGCGCCCGACTAGTCTGCTTCCTATTGATGTCGCAGGAAGACATTTTCTATTTGTGGAATTGTTCCACAAGTGGTGAGGTACTCCAGAATTTCTCAATAGGATTTCGGATGCTGTTGGTAAGGGGTTGGCTAAGTCGTTTCTTTCTCTCTATAGCCCCAGGTTCAGAGACGGAAACCTCCTGGTACTGTACCAACCCCGCTAAGTCCGGCAACCAACCCACATCGACGTGGCACAAAAACAAACCTCTAAGGAGGCTGCAAGTACTAAGCATTCTGCTTCGAGGATTACTGAAGTACTCGGATCTTAATCACATGAGGAACTAACAAAGCAGCAAAATGATTTACGCCAATGGGCCAAGGCTCATATTGAGGCACAAGCAGTACTCCTCCTCAACCTCAGTAAATCGGATTCAAAGAAAATTCGAGAATTCTGATGGAAATCATGCGAGTGAGAAAAGCAAAGACAAGTTAGCTATTGAGAAGGCGTTTTGATCTTAGGTATCACCTAACAAAGATGAAATAGTGACGGCTATCTGAGGCATATAGGCGGAATTTGAAGAATATCATATTAATTTAAGCTCCAATCCGAGGAGTAGAATCAATAGAGAATTCGATTTCCCGATGAGTTGAACATTGACAATAACACCTAGGGGGCAATTTTCTTTAAATTTTCTTTCTTTCTACCCAAATTCCTGCGAGTAAGGATTGTGAAATCAAGTCACCTGTTGAGATATCAAGTATGTCAGCTAAATTAACTACTTTGATAGAATCAAGTTGAAGAAGATGCTCCAGTTGAACTTTGTATATAAACCTAAGAGGCAAAAAGCTTCCCGTCCTGTATTATACTGTGAAAGCCTATCTTTTTACCAGCATTTAAGAAGGCGAACATATCAGCTTAGGGATAGTTATGTCCAAACAAGACTACAGTAGTGAGGATGGTGACAACAATACCAGGCTGCCGACTACCTAAAGGCGCCAATCTGAGATAAAGAATGGGAAGTCCGAGAATTCGATCTTCCAATAAGTTGAACTTCAATAGCACCCCGACCCCCAATATATCATCTTAGTTAGCTTTTGAGAATGCGGGCATGTCAAATGAATCCAACCCGACGATAGGGACGTTGAAAATAAATCCCTACCAATGCGGAAGAGGAAACAAGAAATTGTCAAGAAAAAATACCGGAACTATATATGCTATGCAGTATATGTTAACAGAAGATCAGTATGGTAAGTTGAAAGACCTGGTCAACAATATAAGGACAAACAACCCATGGAGATCGTCAGCACACAGCAATAAGCTTGCACCCTAAAGAACTTAGTGGAAAGTACACCTTCTTCTGTGACTAGAGAAAATCCGTGATCTTCCGAAGCTATGGAAATGAACTGTTTACATATAGGTATGACGCAGTATACTGAAGAATGAGTGCATTGAACTTTTAGACGTCCAAACAAGACGTGCAAGGCTAGCAAGAGCACGACAATCTTCTCTTTGTCCAAATGGTTTCCAGTATTCCACATAAATTTAGTCTGTTTCGTAGCATCTCAATTGCCAAATAACTATCATGGCCTCTTTTGAACATACCTTATGTTAATCTAATATCTTAAACAGGTTTGAAGATGTCAACAAAATAGTCTGACAGTTCCACATCATGATGTATTTATTAAAAATTATTGTTTTCCTACAACTCGTTGGTGATTTGTGAATATGATTATATTTTTAATGTTGCTACAATTGTTGGCAACACCTTTCAACATGATGTTGCATATCTGTACAAAAAAGTAAAATATGTACACAGACAGCAACGGACAATGGACAGTAGAAGACATGTTGTTGTTACACATACATTTTGTATGTGCAACAATACAAATCTTTTTCACCATTAAATGGATCTGACAAATGAAATGAAAAAAAAAATAAGAAGAAAAGAAGCATTCAGATCCAAAAGAAAAATATAACAGCGAAATATATGGCGTTAACAAAGCAGAACGTTTTCCGCCCAGTTTACTTGCGGTTGTTTTGGTTGCAGCATAGTTGCAAATATGTACGTATTTTTTGCTCAAACGTTTTTGGTGTTGTTGGTGGCAAGTTAATGCCACAATTTATGGATGTGTTTCTTGTTGTTGCACATACATTACAAATGTTTGTTGAATATGCGTCCAAAAGGAAATGTTGCAAATAAATTGAAAATTATTTTGTGTGTGTTTTTTTTCAAACTCGTGGTTTTTTTATCACTTTTTTTCTGGTTAATTTATTGTTTTTATGTTGAAAATAATAAGTGAAAGTCCCTTGAATGGATAATGATATATAAATATGCATCTAGTATTGTATCAGGTACAGATATGTGTGTTTTTTTAGCACCATTATTATCTTTATTTGCATATTTGCCATGGTTGGGTTTTTTGTCTGTTAAGAAACTGGCCAAATTGTAGCCACATGTGGCCTGCAACAAAATTTTCTGGCTTGCTGTAGATAACAACAGCGTCTAAATAACAACTAAATTAATGCAATGTTGCATATATGTAAATGTTTTAATATATTCAGAGTCTTACTCACACAGGGACCCAAAACTTTTCATAACACCTAGTTCTTCAACCCAGCTGTTTTAAAAGGAGTCAATGGCACTATTAGCTATAGACTAGAAAAGACTAGACTATAGACTAGACTATAGACTAGACTATAGACTAGACTATAGACTAGACTATAGACTAGACTATAGACTAGACTATAGACTAGACTATAGACTAGACTATAGACTAGACTATAGACTAGACTATAGACTAGACTATAGACTAGACTATAGACTAGACTATAGACTAGAATATAGACTAGACTATAGACTAGACTAGACTAGACTAGACTAGACTAGACTAGACTAGACTAGACTAGACTAGACTAGACTAGACTAGACTAGACTAGACTAGACTAGACTAGACTAGACTAGACTAGGCTAGACTAGACTATAGACTAGACTATAGACTAGACTATAGACTAGACTATAGACTAGACTATAGACTAGACTATAGACTAGACTATAGACTAGAATATGGACTAGACTATAAACTAGACTATAGACTAGACTATAGACTAGACTATAGACTAGACTATAGACTAGACTATAGACTAGACTATAAACTAGTCTATAGACTAGACTAGACTAGACTGTAGACTAGACTAGACTATAGACTATAGACTAGACTAGACTAGACTAGACTAGACTAGACTAGACTAGACTAGACTAGACTAGACTAGACTAGACTAGACTATAGACTAGACTATAGACTAGACTATAAACTAGACTAGACTATAGACTAGACTATAGCCTAGACTATAGACTAGACTATAGACTAGACTATAGACTATAGACTAGACTATAGACTAGACTATAGACTAGACTATAGACTAGCTATAGACTAGACTATAGACTAGACTATAGACTAGACTATAGACTAGACTATAGACTAGACTAGACTAGACTATAGGCTAGACTATAGGCTAGACTATAGGCTAGACTATAGACTAGACTATAGACTAGACTATAGACTAGACTATAGACTAGACTATAGACTAGACTATAGACTAAACTATAGGCTAGACTATAGACTAGACTATAGACTAGACATAGACTAGACTATAGACTAGACTATAGACTAGACTATAGACTAGACTATAGTTTAGACTATAGACTAGACTATAGACTGGACTATAGACTAGACTATAGAGTAGACTATAGACTAGACTATAGACTAGACTATAGACTAGACTATAGACTAGACTAGACTATAGACTAGACTAGACTATAGACTAGACTAGACTAGACTAGACTAGACTATAGACTAGACTATAGACTAGACTATAGACTAGACTATAGACCTAGACTATGGACTATAGACTAGACTATAGACTAGACTATAGACTAGACTATAGACTAGACTATAGACTAGACTATAGACTAGACTATAGACTAGACTATAGACTAGACTATAGACTAGACTATAGACTCGACTATAGACTAGACTATAGACTAGACTATAGACTAGACTATAGACTAGACTATAGACTCGACTATAGACTAGACTATAGACTATAGACTAGACTATAGACTAGACTATAGACTAGACTATAGACTAGACTATAGACTAGACTATAGACTAGACTATAGACTAGACTATAGACTAGACTATAGACTAGACTATAGACTAGACTATAGACTAGACTATAGACTAGACTATAGACTAGACTATAGACTAGACTATAGACTAGACTATGGACTAGACTATAGACTAGACTATAGACTAGACTATAGACTAGACTATAGACTAGACTATAGACTAGACTATGGACTAGACTATAGACTAGACTATAGACTAGACTATAGACTAGACTATAGACTAGACTATAGACTAGACTATAGACTAGACTAAAGACTAGACTATAGACTAGACTATAGACTAGACTATAGACTAGACTATAGACTAGACTATAGACTAGACTATAGACTAGACTATAGACTAGACTATATACTAGACTATAGACTAGACTATAGACTAGACTATAGACTAGACTATAGACTAGACTATAGACTAGACTATAGACTAGACTATAGACTAGACTATAGACTAGACTATAGACTAGACTATAGACTAGACTATAGACTAGACTATAGACTAGACTATAGACTAGACTATAGACTAGACTATAGACTAGACTATAGACTAGACTATAGACTAGACTATAGACTAGACTATAGACTAGACTATAGACTAGACTATAGACTAGACTATAGACTAGACTATAGACTAGACTATAGACTAGACTATAGACTCGACTATAGACTAGACTATAGACTAGACTATAGACTAGACTATAGACTAGACTATAGACTCGACTAGACTATAGACTAGACTATAGACTAGACTATAGACTAGACTATAGACTAGACTATAGACTAGACTATAGACTAGACTATAGACTAGACTAGACTAGACTAGACTATAGACTAGACTATAGACTAGACTATAGACTAGACTATAGACTAGACTATAGACTAGACTATAGACTAGACTATAGACTAGACTATAGACTAGACTATAGACTAGACTATAGACTAGACTATAGACTAGACTATAGACTAGACTATAGACTAGACTATAGACTAGACTATAGACTAGACTATAGACTAGACTATAGACTAGACTATAGACTAGACTATAGACTAGACTATAGACTAGACTATAGACTAGACTATAGACTAGACTATAGACTAGACTATAGACTAGACTATAGACTAGACTATAGACTAGACTATAGACTAGACTATAGACTAGACTATAGACTAGACTATAGACTAGACTATAGACTAGACTATAGACTAGACTATAGACTAGACTATAGACTAGACTATAGACTAGACTATAGACTAGACTATAGACTAGACTATAGACTAGACTATAGACTAGACTATAGACTAGACTATAGACTAGACTATAGACTAGACTATAGACTAGACTATAGACTAGACTATAGACTAGACTATAGACTAGACTATAGACTAGACTATAGACTAGACTATAGACTAGACTATAGACTAGACTATAGACTAGACTATAGACTAGACTATAGACTAGACTATAGACTAGACTATAGACTAGACTATAGACTAGACTATAGACTAGACTATAGACTAGACTATAGACTAGACTATAGACTAGACTATAGACTAGACTATAGACTAGACTATAGACTAGACTATAGACTAGACTATAGACTAGACTATAGACTAGACTATAGACTAGACTATAGACTAGACTATAGACTAGACTATAGACTAGACTATAGACTAGACTATAGACTAGACTATAGACTAGACTATAGACTAGACTATAGACTAGACTATAGACTAGACTATAGACTAGACTATAGACTAGACTATAGACTAGACTATAGACTAGACTATAGACTAGACTATAGACTAGACTATAGACTAGACTATAGACTAGACTATAGACTAGACTATAGACTAGACTATAGACTAGACTATAGACTAGACTATAGACTAGACTAGACTAGACTATAGACTAGACTATAGACTAGACTATAGACTAGACTAGACTAGACTATAGACTAGACTATAGACTAGACTATAGACTAGACTATAGACTAGACTATAGACTAGACTATAGACTAGACTATAGACTAGACTATAGACTAGACTATAGACTAGACTATAGACTAGACTATAGACTAGACTATAGACTAGACTATAGACTAGACTATAGACTAGACTATAGACTAGACTATAGACTAGACTAGACTAGACTATAGACTAGACTATAGACTAGACTATAGACTAGACTATAGACTAGACTATAGACTAGACTATAGACTAGACTATAGACTAGACTATAGACTAGACTATAGACTAGACTATAGACTAGACTATAGACTAGACTATATAGTCCTAACTATAGATTAATCTATAGTCCTGACTGTAAATCTATAGTCCTAACTATAGATCTATTTATAGTACTAACTATGGATCCATTTATAATCGTAACTAGTACCCAAATTCAGAAATCCCTATAGTTCGAGACAGTCACCCCGATCTGCTGGTTAGTGTAGCAATTATGTTTACCACTTATTACAACAATTTAGTATGCAATTTTTTTCTCGTATTTTTTACAATTCAATGTAAATGACTTAAAAATGAAAGTGATTTTAAACTGATCAATTTTATATTAAAAAAAAACTTCATAATCTTATCTCTTTTCAGACTAATTAATACATTTAAGAAATAAAAAAATATACAATCAATTCATTATGTTGGAAACAGTTTGTCCTAACCAGTCGTTTAAACATTTTCTGCAAATAAACCATGGAAAATAAAGATTAATGGATTTTTATATGTTTTGCATATTAACAGTCATTGACCGTTTCATCTTTGCCTCAAAATGAGCTTCAAGGTAAGATTATCCCTAAAATCTCTAGCATGTAAAGAACTTCAGATCATAGATCATAAAAATACTTGATAATTACCACCCAACTAAAGTCCGGACTATGGTCTGTTTTATAGTCTGGACTATAATAGACTTATCTATAGTCTGGACTGATCTATAATCTGGACTATAGACTTATCGTTTGTGTAGACTATAAATTGGTCAATAGTCTGGTCTGTACTCTGATCTATAGTTTGAACTGTATTATATTGATCTATAGTTTGGACTGTATATTGATCAATAGTCTAAACTATAAACTGATCTATAGTCTGGACTATAGTCTGATATATAGTCTGTTTGATACAAACTGCCAATTATCAGGTCATATGCTTTATGGCCTATATATATAGTTTAATTAAAAATACAACGATACACACCGATTGTGAATTGGGCAAATAAACTTCCTACAAATTGTTACAAATTCTTATTGATTTCATTTTATGTTTAAAATATTAAATAATAAATATCTAACAAACTCTTAAACAATTATTTAACAACAATTTAACAAAATTATTTATTACTTTGTTGTGTGACATAATTGTTCATATTTATATAATCTATACTATGGATATTTTATTATTTTTTTTATATAAATTATCTACCTACCATTAGTTTCAATACTAATTCAATAAATTGACTCTCATGACTCCATCTGACAACAGATACAACAATTCATTATTTTCTTTAGGTTTTTTTTGCTATTTCGAGCAAATGTGATCCGAACAAACAATCAATTGAATGGATGGATGGATTTGTCAATAACTGAAAATAAAGAAATTTATCATCAATTTTAATAAACTAAACTAAAAATAGTAAACAGATACCAGATACATGTAGACCTAAACTTAGTATACATATTGAGTACAAAATGTGAATACATACATACATACATACATACATATATCTGTTTGTAGGTATGTAAGTGTTTTGAAAGGCATCTATCGATTTACTTGTATTCAGTTAGCAAATGTTCATACTTGTACATTACAATATTCGTACATCAAAATTCAAACTTGTGAATTTAAATCATTTTAGACGTGTGTGTGTGTTTTGTGTCGATGGGTCTGCTAAGCTAGATGATATAGTTGATATTGCAGCCAATAAAATTGAATGAAGTATATAAATTTATGTAAGTAAGGTCGTCCCAAAAAATGCTGTAATCCATATACCAGAATATGAACTGACTTATAGTCCAGATTATTAACTTATCTATAGTTCAAACTACAGGTCCAAACTATAGATTGATCTATTGTCAAGGCTATACACTGATCTATTGCCCAAACTATAGACTGATCTAAAATAAAACTACAGACTGATTAATAGTCCAAACTGTAGACTGATCTATAGTTCAAAATATACTGATCTATAGTTTTAAAGACTGTTTTATAGTCCAGACTATAGACTGAAATATAGTCCGGACTATGGACTGATCTATAGTCGAGACTATAGACCGATCTATAGTCCAGACTATAGACTGATCTATAGTCCAGACTAGACTGATCTATAGTCCAGACTATAGACTGATCTATAGTCCAGACTATAGACTGATCTATAGTCCAGACTATAGACTGATCTATAGTCCAGACATAGACTGATCTATAGTCCAGACTATAGACTGATCTATAGTCCAGACTATAGACTGATCTATAGTCCAGACTATAGACTGATCTATAGTCCAGACTATAGACTGATCTATAGTCCAGACTATAGACTGATCTATAGTCCAGACTATAGACTGATCTATAGTCCAGACTATAGACTGATCTATAGACTGATCTATAGTCTAGACTATAGACTGATCTATAGTCCAGACTATAGACTGATCTATATTCCAGACTATAGACTGATCTATAGTCCAGACTATAGACTGATCTATAGTCCAGACTATAGACTGATCTATAGTCCAGACTATAGACTGATCTATAGTCCAGACTACAGACTGATCTATAGTCCAGACTATAGACTGATCTATAGTCCAGACTATAAACTGATCTATAGTCCAGACTATAGACTGATCTATAGTCCAGACTATAGACTGATCTATAGTCCAGACTATAGACTGATCTATAGTCCATACTATAGACTGATCTATAGTCCAGACTATAGACTGATCTATAGTTCAGACTATAGACTAATCTATAGTCTAGACTATAGGCTAATCTATAGTCCAAACTATATATATATTGACATATAATCTAGACTACAGACTGATCTGTAGTCCAGACTATAGACTGAGCTATAGTCCGAACTATAGAGCTGATCTATAGTCCAGACAACTGACTTCCATATTGATTTGGAACCAGCCTACTGTCCATATGTAAGTCTGTATCAATGGATTTGTAGTCATATTCAATGCTGCTATAATATGCAGGACAACTTGAATATATCGCTATGTATCTACACGCATATTTTAATCCACCTTTTTGCAAATATTAAACAAGCCACCCACCATTGAAGGCAGACACAATTTGAGCGTTAAGCGAATAAACTAAAATTTAAAGCAAGTGATTTACATAGGATTATCTGAAAGTCTGAAGATCGATAGAAAAGAACAATTTTTCTGAATTGTACTATGGACTATGACCATAATAGTGCTTACACAGTAGTCTCAACAGGCATCTGAAAGTATATGTATAACATTTAGTCATTATCAATTGCTTTACGCCAAAATTGTACTTGTATTCCTCATTTCGTACTTGTATCGTAACGTTTCAAGCAAAACTGTCTCGCAGTAGTGGCAGTCGAACGTAATCGTATGTTATTCGTATACGTGCTGTTTGCATAGTGTGACATGAAACATTATTTTCAGATAAATTTTTATTTAACTTTCCTTTTTTTTCTCGTTATTGGTTGTTTCTGCTACAGCTGGCTTTAGGAGTTGGGGTTTTGTGTTGCAGGCAGGCATTCAGGCAACAAAAACGGTCCAACTTTACTAATCATGTTATAATTTCCCGTGAGTATTGGTTGTGGTGGTCTTCCAATGAATTGCTTAACTTCAAAAAATAAAAACAAAAATGTAAGACAAAATTCACTTTTCAAAACGAGAAATAAGGAAAAAATAAATAAATTACAACCCACCAACTAAATCTTCATCACAATCTTTGGCTAATGATCATTATCATGGCATCTTGGCTTATTAGAGGGAGCTGGTAACAAGCTAACATGATTATCATTATCCCGGTTATATTTATGTACGTATGTGACCACAGATAAAGCATAACAGTCGAAATATGAGGTATATAGTAGTTAGAGATTCAACAATAGTTGCTGCAAATATTTCTTATATGGGTGGAAATATAAATAGCCGGGAGACAGTGGTTTGCTTAGGGTAAACAAATAATTTAATTATTAAAAGCAATCTGATCTATGAACTGATATATGTATCTTCTGGACAATAGACTCACCTATAGTCTGGTCAATGCGCTGTAGTATAAAATACTGATCTATAATCTGGATTATAGACTGATCTATAATCTGGACTATACACTGATCTTAAGTCTGGACTATAGACTGATCTATAGTCCGGACTATGGACTGATCTATAGTCTGGACTATAGACTGATCTATAGTCTGGACTATAGACTGATCTATAGTCTGGACTATAGACTGATCTATAGTCCGGACTATGGACTGATCTATAGTCTGGACTATAGACTGATCTATAGTCTGGACTATAGACTGATCTATAGTCTGGACTATAGACTGATCTATAGCCTGGACTATAGACTGATCTATAGTCTGGACTATAGACTGATCTATAGTCTGGACTATAGACTGATCTATATTCTGGACTATAGACTGATCTATAATCTGGACTATAGACTGATCTATAATCTGGACTGTAGACTGATCTATAGTCTGGACTGTAGACTGATCTATAGTCTGGACTATAGACTGATCTATAGTCTGGACTATAGACTGATCTATAGCCTGGACTATAGACTGATTATAGCCTGGACTATAGACTGATCTATAGTCTGGACTATAGACTGATCTATAGTCTGGACTATAGACTGATCTATAGTCTGGACTATAGACTGATCTATAGTCTGGACTATAGACTGATCTATAGTCTGGACTATAGACTGATCTATAGTCTGGACTATAGACTGATCTATAGTCTGGACTATAGACTGATCTATAGTCTGGACTATAGACTGATCTATAGTCTGGACTATAGACTGATCTATAGTCTGGACTATAGACTGATCTATAGTCTGGGCTATAGACTGATCTATAGTCTGGACTATAGACTGATCTATAGTCTGGACCATAGACTGATCTATAGTCTGGACTATAGACTGATCTATAATCTGGACTATAGACTGATCTATAATCTGGACTGTAGACTGATCTATAGTCTGGACTATAGACTGATCTATAGTCTGGACTATAGACTGATCTGCAGTCTGGACTATAGACTGATCTGTAGTCTGGACTATAGACTGATCTGTAGTTTGGACTATAGACCGATTTATAGTCTGAACTATAGACTGATCTATAATTTGGACTATAGACTGATTTATAGTCTGGACTATAGCCTGATCTATAATCTGGACTATAGACTGATCTATAATCTGGACTATAGACTGATCAATAATCTGGACTATAGACTGATCTATAATCTGGACTGTAGACTGATCTATAGTATGGACTATAGACTGATCTATAGTCTGGACTATAGACTGATCTATAGTCTGGACTATAGACTGATCTATAGTCTGGACTATAGACTGATCTATAGTCTGGACTATAGACTGATCTATAGTCTGGACTATAGACTGATCTATAGTCTGGACTATAGACTGATCTATAGTCTGGGCTATAGACTGATCTATAGTCTGGGCTATAGACTGATCTATAGTCTGGACTATAGACAGATCTATAGTCTGGACCATAGATTGATATATAATCTGGACTATATATTGATCTATAATCTGGACCATAGACTGATCTATAGTCTGGACTATAGACTGATCTATAGTCTGGACTATAGACTGATCTATAGTCTGGACTATAGACTGATCTATAGTCTGGACTATAGACTGATCTATAGTCTGAGCTATAGACTGATCTATAGTCTGGACCATAGACTGATGTATAATCTGGACTATAGATTGATCTATAATCTGGACCATAGACTGATCTATAGTCTGGACTATAGACTGGTCTATAATCTGGACTATAGACTGATCTATAATCTGGACTGTAGACTGATCTATAGTCTGGACTATAGACTGATCTATAGTCTGGACTATAGACTGATCTGCAGTCTGGACTATAGACTGATCTGTAGTCTGGACTATAGACTGATCTGTAGTCTGGACTATAGACTGATCTATAGTCTGGACCATAGACTGATATATAATCTGGAGTAAAGATTGATCTATAATCTGGACCATAGACTGATCTATAGTCTGGACTATAGACTGATCTATAATCTGGACTATAGACTGATCTATAATCTGGACTCTAGACTGATCTATAGTCTGGACTATAGACTGATCTATAGTCTGGACTATAGACTGATCTATAGTCTGGACTATAGACTGATCTGTAGTCTGGACTATGCACTGATTTATAGTCTGGACTATAGACTGATCTATATTCTGGACCATAGACTGAACTATAATCTGGACTATAGACTGATATATAGTCGGGATTATAGACTGGTCTATAATATACATAAATTTATATTCAGGACTATATACTAATCTATAGTCTAGGCTAAAGACTGATCTATAGTCTACGCTATAGACTGATCTATAGTCTAGACTATAGACTGATCTATAGTCTAGGTTATAGACTGATCTATATTTTGGACTATAGCCTGATTAATGGACTGATCTACTGTCTGGACTATATACTGATATATAATCTGGACTATAGACTGATCTATAGTCTAAAATATAAGCTGATCTATAGTCTAGAATATAAACCTATCTATAGTCTAGACTATAGACTGATCTATAGTCTAGGCTATAGACTTATCTATAGTCTAGGCTATAGACTGATCTATAGACTAGGCTAAAGACTGATCTAAAGTCTAGGGTATAGACTGATCTATAGTCTAGACTATAGACTGATCTATAGTCTGGACTATAGACTGATCTATAGTCTGGACTATAGACTGATCTATAGTCTGGACTATAGACTGATCTATAGTCTGGACTATAGACTGATCTATAGTCTGGACTATAGACTGATCTATAGTCTGGACTATAGACTGATCTGTAGGCCGGACTATAGACTGATCTGTAGTCTGGACTATAGACCGATTTATAGTCTGGACTATAGACTGATCTATAGTCTGTAATATCTATAGTGTAGACTATAAACTGATCCTTAGTCTGTACTATAGACTGTTCTATAGTCTGGACTATAAGCTGATCTATAGTTTGGACTATAGACTGATCTATAATCTGGACTATTGTCTGATCTATAGTCTGGACTATGGACTGATCGATAGTCTGGACAATAGAGTGATCTATAGTATTGACTGTAGACTCTTCTAAAGTCTGGACCAGAGACTGATCTATAGTATTGACTGCAGACTGATCTATAGACTGATATATAGTCTGGACAGTAGACTGATCTTAGTATGACGTAGACTTGTCTGTACGTATTACGGACAATGTGTAGACAGATCTATACTCCGATCTGCGGTCTTTTACTTTAACTAAAATTCTTTTGCTTTTTCTAAAATTCCAAATCACTGTTTTAGCATCAATTCTTCTTCATTTAACTTCACCACATACTGTGGCAGTGGCAAATCTTTAGGTACAATATAATTTATCAACCATCAAAAAAATCATCGAAAATACAAAAGGTACTAAAATTGCACATACATTGGACCGTTCATGTGTCGTGTACATTCATATTTCTTTATATACTCTATCCAGCAGATCGTTGTGGCTGTCCCGAACTAGTAATTTAGCTATTGTTAAAAGTAAATAATAGAGAATTAGCTATAGGAGGAACTTAATCGATGGTTCTACACTTTACTTACAAATGGGCAATTGACTCTTCGATAGTTTACTATTGGTGTTCTGACTTTTCTCTAAATTACTGAGAGACACTAAAGTGATGATTTACTTACTCTCTGCATTACTTTGAATTCACAAATGAATTCCTTTTTAAATGTGAACAAATTTATAAAATCTTTAACATCTTGTTAATTTCTTAGTACCACCGGAACATGTACTTCTTCATATAAACATTTATCTAGGTATGTGTTTGTTGTAAGTAGCATAGAAATTGTTGTAGTAGTCGTTGTAATTGCTATTGTTTGTGATAGTCATAGGTATTATTTTCCATTAAATTGAGTGATGGCAAAGTGATGTCAGTTGTAGTACAAGTATGGGCTGGTTGTTTACATACAATGTTCCCGTGGGGAGACTTTTGTTTGGAGCAGGAGTTTGAAAGAAAAACAAATAAAAAACATTAAACTTAAGTAAACAATATTGAACATAAAAGAAATACATACTCTTGTATGTATAGAAATAACTAAAGAAAACTTTATTTTTAGGACAACTCAAGGTTGTTTATATCTTCACTTAAATAAAAGTTAAAAATATTTTTTTTTTCTTTGACACAGCCAAAAAGGAAAATTTCGTAACTTTTATTAAGTTTGAGTAGACTTTGAGAAAGTTATAAAAGATACTTATAATGTATATAATAACAAGTACTTACTTGGCTAATGGTAGGTAAGGTGTTAAGTTTCCTAAAGGAAGAAGTTGGAGAGAAGGTTTCATGAATGGAAATTTATCAAAATTAATATTCAGGGAAAAATAGTAAGCAAGCTGGTCAGAACTCTAGACAAGTTTATAGACGGGAGTATAGACGGATCTGCAGTTTGAGCTACAGTGGAATCTATAATATGGACAATATACAGATTATAGTCAAATATATGTCTGTAGAGTTATATATAATCTAGACTATAGTCTGGACTATAAAGTATTCCAAAGTCTAAACTATAGAGGGATCAATAGTCTGAATTATAGACTGTTCCAAAGTCTGGCTACAGAAAACTTTATTACTTTATAGTCTGGACTATAGAATTACTATAGTCTGAATTATAGAATGATCCATAGTCAGGACTATAGAATGATCTATAGCCTGGTCTATACAATGATCCATAGTCTGAAATATAGAATTATGTATAGCCTGGACTATAGGCTAATCTTGCATCTAGACTATAGAATTATCTATAGTCTGGACTATAGAATGATCTATTAGACAAATCTAGAATACAGAATGATCTATAGTCTAGACTGTAGAATGATATGTTGCCTGGACTATAGATTTATCTATAGTTTGGACAATAGAATTGTATATTGTCTGGACTATAGAATGATCTATAGTCTGGACTATAGAATGATCTATAATCTGGACTATAGAATGATCAATAGTCTGGACTATGAAATGATTTATAGTGTGGACTATAGAATGATCTATTGGCTGAACTATATTCTAGACTTTAGAATAATCTATAGTCTGGACTAAAATTGATCTATAGTCTAGACTATGAATGATCTACTGTCTGGAATATACATAGACTAATCTATAATCTAGACTATGCAATGCTCTATAGTCGATACTATAGATAATTACATAGTCTGGACTATATATTGATCTATATTTTGGACAATAGAATGATCTATTGTCTGGACTATAGAATGATCTATAGTCTGGACTATAATCTAGACTATGTAATGATCTTTAGTCTGGACTATAGAATGATCTATAGTCTGGACTATGAAATGATCTATAGTGTGGAATATACAATGATCTATAGTATGGACTACAGAATGATCTATTGTCTGAACTATATTCTAGATTATGGAATGATCTATAGTCTGGACTATAAGATGATTTTTAGTCTAAAATATAGAATGATCTAGTGTCTGGATTATAGAATAATCTATAATCTAGACTATAGCCTGATCTATAGTCTGAAGTAAAGCCTGATCTACAGTCTAGACTAAAGACACATCTACAGATTGGATTGTAGACTGATATAACTATATGTTGAGAGGTAGATTAATAGCTGGTCTGCAATATATTATTTGTGTATGTTCCTAACACATTAAAGTAATAAAATCATATTTAAAAATTATCTTACCTGTCGCGTTCTTTACCTTTAACTATTTTTAATTTTCCACCTGATTTGCTTGTACAACATAATATATATCCGTTGAACACTGCTTCACACCTCCATTTACTCCCTGCTTTTAACTAAACATAAAACTGTAATAAAATGTATATTTTTAAATATATAAAATAATATTTACCACCTGCTACCGTATAAAAGCATATCCTGTGAAGAAAAATTGTACATATTTTTATAGGTTTATCCTTTTTTCTTTTGCGATACATAAACACCAAATATAATTTTCTTGCTCAATATTTTCGAACTGTTGAAAACATTATAGATGACTTTAAAAACGTCAGGAATGTTCCACTACGTCACATCACATGAAATATAAATTGTATATATGTGTATGGGTTTTGCCAAAAAGAAATCCTTCAGTATAATAGACTGTTTTTAAGGAATTTATCTTCTTTCGCAAACCGTACATATAATCACGTGACTGCGATGTAGTGGCTGATCCACAACGTTGGAAATAAGCAGGAAAATACTATTTATTTATCTTTTCAGTGGTTGGAGTTGTACCTGTAAATCAGAAAAGAGTGAAAATTGTATTAAATATTATTTATATTATTGATTTGCTATCAAAAGGAAAGTTGTTAGGAAGTCTTTAAGGCTTTAGATTTTTTAAACTGAAAAATCTATATTAGTAAATATAGACTAGTCTGGACTATAAACTTATATATAGTCTGGACTATAGACTAATCTATAGTCAGTACTATAGACTAATCTATAGTCTGGACTATAGACTAATCTATAGTTTGAACTATAGACTAATCTATAGTCTAGACTATAGACTAATCTGTAATCTGGCCTATAGACTAATCCATAATCTGGACTATAGACTAATCTATAGTCTGTACTATAGACTAATCTAAAGTCTGGACTATTGACTAATCTATAATCTGGACTATAGACTAATCTATAGTCTAGAATATAGACTAATCTATAGTCTGGACTATAGACTAATCTATAGTCTGGACTATAGACTAATCTGTAGTCTGGACTATAGACTAATCTATAATGTGGACAATAGACTAATCTATAGAATAGACTATAGACTAATCTATAGTCTGGACTGTAGACTAATCTATAGTCTGGACTATAGACTAATCTATAGTCTGGACTATAGACTAATCTGTAGTCTGGACTATAGTCTGGACTATAGACTAATCTATAGTCTGGACTATAGACTAATCTGTAGTCTGGACTAAAGACTAATCTGTAGTCTGAACTATAGACTAATCTATAATGTGGACAATAGACTAATCTATAGTCTGGACTATAGACTAATCTATAGTCTGGACTATTGACTAATCTATAGTTTGGACTATAGACTAATCTATAGTCTGTACTATAGAATAATCTATAGTTTGGACTATAGACTTATCTATAGTCTGGACTATAGACTAATCTATAGACTGTATTATAGACTAATCTATAGTCTGGACTATAGACTAATCTATAGTTTGGACTATAGACTAATTTATAATCTGGACTATAGACTAATCTATAGTCTGGACTATTGACTAATCTATAGTTTGGACTATAGACTAATCTAAAGTCTGGACTATAGACTAATCTATAGTCCGGACTGTAGACTAATCTATAGTCTGGACTATAGACTAATCTATAATCTGGACTATAGACTAGTCTATAGTCTGGACTATTGACTAATCTATAGTCTGGACTATTGACTAATCTATAGTATGGACTATTAACTAATCTATAATGTGGACTATATACTAATCTATAATGTGGACTATAGACTAATCCATAGTCTGGACTATAGACTTATCTATAGTCTGGACTATAGACTAATCTATAGACTGCACTATAGACTAATCTATAGTCTGGACTATAGACTAATCTATAGTCTGGACTATAGACTAATCTATAGTATGGACTATAGATCAGTCTATAGTCTGGACTATAGACTATTCTGTAATCTAGACTATAGACTAATCTATAGTCTGGACTATATACTAATCTATAGTATATATAGACTATAGACTAATCTTCAATCTAATCTGGACTATAACTAGTATGAGTTTGCTTAATTTCATTTGAAAATGTTTGCAGGGAAGTTTTGTTTTTGTCTTTTTAAAGAGAAATTACTAATATTTGTTTATATGTTAAATGTAACTTAACTAAATCGTTTTATAGTTTAAAAATTTCATAAAATAAATTGTTTGCTTAGGTTTGCTAAAAACTATTTTTGTAATTGGAACCCTTTCCAAACACATTTTTGGAGGGAAAATTTTTAACAAATCTAAAATATTTAAATTAACAATTGCACATACAACCTCAACATAAAAATTTGAATGAAATATTTGCAAAAAAAAAAAGTAAAAACAAGTAAGAAATTATAGTCGGGCGAGGCCGACCATATAATACCCTACACCTTTGACAAAAATATAATGTGATTTAGTTGCCATAATAAAGCATTTAAGTTGAATTGTACCTTGCCTTAGATATACATACCTAAGCCGTTTATTGTTGAATAAAATTGTGGACATTTAAGTGAAATTTTGATGGGGGCTTTTCATAGGGGCTAGGGTCATATGAGAACCTATTATTATGGAATTCGTGGGGGTCATCAAGTCTTGTATACAACTTGGTTATTGCAGCTTTTTGTCGAGATATGAGTATATAAAACATAATTATGAACTTAAAAGCCCTATTCGGCGGGTTCAGTTGTATGGGGGCTAGGTGAAATAATGGACCGATGTAAACCATTTTCAACAGGCTTCATCTACGGTACCATAAAAGATCATGTGCCAAATTTCATTGAATTATCTCCAAAATTGCGACCTGTAGTTTGATTACAAGTTTTAAAAGCCCTATTCGGGGGTTCAGTTGTATGGGGGCTAGGTGAAATAATGGACCGATGTAAACCATTTTCAATAGGCTTCGTCCCTGGGACAATAGAAGATCATGTGCCAAATTTCATTGAATTATCTCCAAAATTGCGACCTGTAGTTTGATTAAAAGTTTTAAAAGCCCTATTCGGGGGTTCAGTTGTATGGGGGCTAGGTGAAATAATGGACCGATGGTAACCATTTTCAACAGGCTTCGTCTACGGTACCATAAAAGATCATGTGCCAAATTTCATTGAATTATCTCCAAAATTGCGACCTGTAGTTTGATTACAAGTTTTAAAAGCCCTATTCGGGGGTTCAGTTGTATGGGGGCTAGGTGAAATAATGGACCGATGTTAACCATTTTCAATAGGCTTCGTCTACGATACATAAAATATCATGTGCCAAATTTCATTGAATTATCTTCAAAATTGCGACCTGTAGTTTGATTACAAATTTTAAAAGCCCTATTCGAGGGGTTCAGTTGTATGGGGGCTAGGTGAAATAATGGACCGATGTAAACCATTTTCTTTAGGCTTCGTCCCTGGGACAATAGAAGATCATGTACCAAATTTCATTGAATTATCTTCAAAATTGCGACCTGTAGTTTGATTACAAGTTTTAAAAGCCCTATTCGAGGGGTTCAGTTGTATGGGGGCTAGGTGAAATAATGAACCAATGTAAACCATTTTCTATAGGCTTCGTCCCTGGGACAATAGAAGATCATGTACCAAATTTCATTGACTTATCTTCAAAATTGCGACCTGTAGTTTGATTACAAGTTTTAAAAGCCCTATTCGAGGGGTTCAGTTGTATGGGGGCTAGGTGAAATAATGGACCGATCTTAACCATTTTCAATAGGCTTCGTCCCTGGGACAATAGAAGATCATGTACCAAATTTCATTGACTTATCTTCAAAATTGCGACCTGTAGTTTGATTACAAGTTTTAAAAGCCCTATTCGAGGGGTTCAGTTGTATGGGGGCTAGGTGAAATAATGGACCGATCTTAACCATTTTCAATAGGCTTCGTCCCTGGGACAATAAAAGATCATGTACCAAATTTCATTTAATTATCTTCAAAATTGCGACCTGTAGTTTGATTACAAGGTTTACATGGACGGACGGACGGACAGACGGACGGACAGACGGACGGACAGACGGACGGACATAGCTAAATCGACTCAGAAATTGATTCTGAGCCGATTGGTATACTTTAAGGTGGGTATAGGACCAATATTATTGTGCGTTACAAACATCAGCACAAACCCAATATACCCTCCCCACTAAAGTGGTGTAGGGTATAATATAAACTGAAATCTGAGTATTAAAGTTATCAGTTTAACAGGTGCTGACACAAACATATAATTCTTAAGCAAAAATATTTATAAAAAAACAAAATTCCCAAGAATTAAGTTTTATTACATTTTTTATGATATTTTATGTAAAATTTCACACATTTTTATTTGTCTGTTTTTTTTTCATTTTGTACTTAAATTCTTTTTAAATTCCCTTTTATAAAAAACATATAAAATGCTAGATGATAATAATAAAATACTTTGTAAATTCAACCAAAACCTCATTAAATGTTTATTCAAGCATATGGGTGTAGTGCCACTAAAGAAACAGTTAGACAGACTCTGGAGCAAACAGACAGACAGACAGATAGTAAAACTGACAATCAGTCATTCAGCATGAAAGAAAACACTTCAATCAATGCCACATTATTATGCCATTTTAAACTTTGAAAAAAAAAAAAAAGAATTGCCACTCTTGAAATGTTAGCAAATAATAGTAAGAAACATTTTAAGAATAAATATGAAAAAAAGCATTAAGAAAATGTAATCCTAGAGATCATTTTATTGTACATTTCGTTAGGTTTCATTTTTTCTTATCCAACCCGCATTTTCCTTGTAAGTAAACTATCAACTAGATATTTATTTGCCATGTTTTATTTCTCTCTATTTGTTATTGTTGTTCACCCTACTTCCTTTTCGTGTTGTTGTTATTGTTGTCCTAATTTGCATATTTATCATACTAAAAAAAAAAATAAACCTGGGTATCATATCATTTTATTGTTTGTCCTTGTATACTTATGGACAGTGGAGCGAAAGGGGATGAAAACTGATTGATTGAAATCTCCGGCCAGTAACCAGAATAACTCACTAAACTATAAACTAGACTAAACTATAGACTAGACTATAGACTAGATTATAGACTAGACTATAGACTAGACTATATACTAGACTATAGACTAGACTATAGACTAGACTATAGACTAGACTATAGACTATAGACTAGACTATAGACTAGACTATAGACTAGACTATAGACTAGACTATAGACTAGACTATAGACTAGACTATAGACTAGACTATAGACTAGACTATAGACTAGACTATAGACTAGACTATAGACTAGACTATAGACTAGACTATAGACTAGACTATAGACTAGACTATAGACTAGACTATAGACTAGACTATAGACTAGACTATAGACTAGACTATAGACTAGACTATAGACTAGACTATAGACTAGACTATAGACTAGACTATAGACTAGACTATAGACTAGACTATAGACTAGACTATAGACTAGACTATAGACTACTAGACTATAGACTAGACTATAGACTAGACTATAGACTAGACTATAGACTAGACTATAGACTAGACTATAGACTAGACTATAGACTAGACTATAGACTAGACTATAGACTAGACTATAGACTAGACTATAGACTAGACTATAGACTAGACTATAGACTAGACTATAGACTAGACTATAGACTAGACTATAGACTAGACTATAGACTAGACTATAGACTAGACTATAGACTAGACTATAGACTAGACTATAGACTAGACTATAGACTAGACTATAGACTAGACTATAGACTAGACTATAGACTAGACTATAGACTAGACTATAGACTAGACTATAGACTAGACTATAGACTAGACTATAGACTAGACTATAGACTAGACTATAGACTAGACTATAGACTAGACTATAGACTAGACTATAGACTAGACTATAGATTAGACTATAGATTAGACTATAGACTGGACTATAGACTAGACTATAGACTAGACTATAGACTAGACTATAGACTAGACTATAGACTAGACTATAGACTAGACTATAGACTAGACTATAGACTAGACTATAGACTAGACTATAGACTAGACTATAGACTAGACTATAGACTAGACTATAGACTAGACTATAGACTAGACTATAGACTAGACTATAGACTAGACTATAGACTAGACTATAGACTAGACTATAGACTAGACTATAGACTAGACTATAGACTAGACTATAGACTAGACTATACTAGACTATGGACTAGACTATAGACTAGACTATAGACTAGACTATAGACTAGACTATAGACTAGACTATAGACTAGACTATAGACTAGACTATAGACTAGACTATAGACTAGAATATAGACTAGACTATAGACTAGACTATAGACTAGACTATAGACTAGACTATAGACTAGACTGTAGACTAGACTATAGACTTGACTATAGACTTGACTATAGACTAGACTATAGACTTGACTATAGACTAGACTATAGACTTGACTATAGACTAGACTGTAGATTAGACATTAGACTGCTGAGTATTACAAGGTTGTTTAATATTAATACGGATCGATGTAAAAGATATCTTCTTACCAAGAATGTATTTTCACTTTAGAAAAACTAAAATTTTAGGCCCACTGTTACATTTGCAAACAAACTGTTAAGAAAATTTGTGGTTTTGTTTCCTTTTTTTCACCCAATATTTAAAGTGCAGCAGGATATATACATATTTTTTTTCTATACTACTGGTAAACTATTCGATTTCTTGCTTTTATTTTCCCTCAATTGAGCACATTTGTATCTAGTAGATACACATAGATCCCTACATACATAAGTAGGAGCTGAAGAGTGAAAGCGAGTAGTGAGTAGAGGAGTGTTTTTTATGTGTGCGTGATTTAATATAAAATAATATTTGTTGCAAGGACATTTTGATATGCAAATTATTTTGAAGGATTTGCTTACCAAATGTATGTATATATACAGTAGATTTGGGTTTTTTTTTGGGGGGGGGGGGAGGGGAATAAAATATAAAATGTAAGTAACTCTTATATGTTTTGATAAATCATAAAATTTACATACGAAATTTTTAGCATATAGTTTTTTTGTTGCATTAATATAGAAAATTGCATAGAAAAAAGGAAAGTGTTGTGTTGGTTGTGGGTTTTGCTAATTTGCATAAAATGTTTAAGGACGATATTTATTATATTTACAATAATAAAATGGAAAATGTTTTGTAAATTTTTAATAAACTTATAAAATATTCTGTTCATACAGTTTACAGCGCAAAGTGTAGCTCTGATCATGGTGAGATCAATAGATCAATCTATTGTGAAGAAACTAAAAATGGCGGGAACAATTTTGACCGTTTTTGATGAAAAACTTTTAATATTTTATGGTTTTTATTCCTAATTTTTAAAAATTTCACAAAACTCTTACCTTTTTTAAAAAAAAAAATTGATATTCCACACTTTCACTTTAACTATTTTGAATAAAAGATTTAAAAAAATCACCTCCACTTTTTAATTATTCACTTTTACTATAAAACACTTTTATCCAAAACTTTTTCCTTTAATTTATTAATTCAAATCTAACGTTCTTAACACCAGCTCGGTTTATTTAAAACTGATTTTGTAAGAAAAAAAAACCAACTTCATCATGATCATTTTGCAATTGTTTTCAAATTATCCATGTTCTTTCAAATACATGTTGAATTTAAAAAAAAACTGCTGAGCTTTTCGAAATATTAATACATATTTTTGAAAATTAAAAAATAAAATCATAAAAAAAGGAAAATCATATAAATACATACTACAATGATGTTCCTAAAACTAGCAATAATCATTCTAAATAATAAACAAATTTTAAACTGTACTCATTGTGACTTTCAGTAATGATAGAAAACTTCCTCCATTAAAATTCTATACTATCAGTATTGATCGGTATTTATTAGATAATTACAAAAAATTAAGCAATTCGATAGTAAAAATTTTCAATTTCGATAAACCCGTTTAACCCCTTAGATTTTGAGTGATAGATTTTATTTTGTTGATTGACGATAATGCCCAGATCTACATTTTAAGAACTCCTTATAAAGTTAATTTCATTTAAGCTGAATATAATAATTTTTTCGGAATATTTATAGTGGCTTACCAAAGAGGTCTATTTAAGTAGAAAAACCTGACTTATTTACGAACATCGCAAAAATGCTATTTTTCTTCGCAACACTGTTGTCAGGGCAAACATGAAATATGAATGTTGTTGCATATTTTCACAGTTATACAATAAACCTACAAACACAATTGTCAAAATTTTAATAAATGCATTATAAACATACTAATTAAGGGGGTAAATATTATATAGACTAGACTATAGACTAAACTATAGACTCGACTATAGACTAGACTATAGACTAGACTATAGACTAGACTATAGACTAGACTATAGACTAGACTATAGACTAGACTATAGACTAGACTATAGACTAGACTATAGACTAGACTATATACTAGACTATAGACTAGACTATAGACTAGACTAGACTAGACTAGACTATAGACTAGACTATAGACTAGACTATAGACTAGACTATAGACTAGACTATAGACTAGACTATAGACTAGACTATAGACTAGACTATAGACTAGACTATAGGACTAGACTATAGACTAGACTATAGACTAGACTATAGACTAGACTATAGACTAGACTATAGACTAGACTATAGACTAGACTATAGACTAGACTATAGACTAGACTATAGACTAGACTATAGACTAGACTATAGACTAGACTATAGACTAGACTATAGACTAGACTATAGACTAGACTATAGACTAGACTATAGACTAGACTATAGACTAGACTATAGACTAGAACTATAGACTAGACTATAGACTAGACTATAGACTAGACTATAGACTAGACTATAGACTAGACTATACTAGACTATAGACTAGACTATAGACTAGACATAGACTAGACTATAGACTAGACTATAGACTAGACTATAGACTAGACTATAGACTAGAGACTATAGACTAGACTATAGACTAGACTATAGACTAGACTATAGACTAGACTATAGACTAGACTATAGACTAGACTATAGACTAGACTATAGACTAGACTATAGACTAGACTATAGACTAGACTATAGACTAGACTATAGACTAGACTATAGACTAGACTATAGACTAGACTATAGACTAGACTATAGACTAGACTATAGACTAGACTATAGACTAGACTATAGACTAGACTATAGACTAGACTATAGACTAGACTATAGACTAGACATAGACTAGACTATAGACTAGACTATAGACTAGACTATAGACTAGACTATAGACTAGACTATAGACTAGACTATAGACTAGACTATAGACTAGACTATAGACTAGACTATAGACTAGACTATAGACTAGACTATAGACTAGACTATAGACTAGACTATAGACTAGACTATAGACTAGACTATAGACTAGACTATAGACTAGACTATAGACTAGACTATAGACTAGACTATAGACTAGACTATGACTAGACTAGACTATAGACTAGACTATAGACTAGACTATAGACTAGACTATAGACTATAGACTAGACTATAGACTAGACTATAGACTAGACTATAGACTAGACTATAGACTAGACTATAGACTAGACTATAGACTAGACTATAGACTAGACTATAGACTAGACTATAGACTAGACTAGACTAGACTATAGACTAGACTATAGACTAGACTATAGACTAGACTATAGACTAGACTATAGACTGGACTATAGACTAGACTATAGACTAGACTATAGACTAGACTATAGTTTAGTCTATAGTCTAGATTATAGACTAGACTATAGACTAGACTATAGTTTAGTCTATAGTCTAGACTATAGACTGGACTATAGACTAGACTGTAGACTATAGACTAGACTATAGACTGGACTATAGACAAGACTGTAACTAGACTATAGACTAGACTATAGACTAGACTATAGACTGGACTATAGACTAGACTATAGACTAGACTATAGACTAGACTATAGACTAGATAATAGACTAGACTATAGACTAGACTATAGACTAGACTAGACTATAGACTAGACTATAGACTAGACAATAGACTAGACTATAGACTAGACTATAGACTAGACTATAGACTAGACTATAGACTAGACTATAGACTAGACTATAGACTAGACTATAGACTACACTATAGACTAGACATAGACTAGACTATAGACTAGACTATAGACTAGACTATAGACTAGACTATAGACTAGGACTATAGACCTAGACTATAGACTAAACTAGACTATAGACTAGACTATAGACTAGACTATAGACTAGACTATAGACTAGACTATAGACTAGACTATAGACTAGACTATAGACTAGACTATAGACTAGACTATAGACTAGACTATAGACTAGACTATAGACTAGACTATAGACTAGACTATAGACTAGACTATAGACTAAACTAGACTATAGACTAGACTATAGACTAGACTATAGACTAGACTATAGACTACTAGACTATAGACTAGGACTATAGACTAGACTATAGACTAGACTATAGACTAGACTATAGACTAGACTATAGACTAGACTATAGACTAGACTATAGACTAGACTATAGACTAGACTATAGACTAGACTATAGACTAGACTATAGACTAGACTATAGACTAGACTATAGACTAGACTATAGACTAGACTATAGACTAGACTATAGACTAGACTATAGACTAGACTATAGACTAGACTATAGACTAGACTATAGACTAGACTATAGACTAGACTATAGACTAGACTATAGACTAGACTATAGACTAGACTATAGACTAGACTATAGACTAGACTATAGACTAGACTATAGACTAGACTATAGACTAGACTATAGACTAGACTATAGACTAGACTATAGACTAGACTATAGACTAGACTATAGACTAGACTATAGACTAGACTATAGACTAGACTATAGACTAGACTATAGACTAGACTATAGACTAGACTATAGACTAGACTATAGACTAGACTATAGACTAGACTATAGACTAGACTATAGACTAGACTATAGACTAGACTATAGACTAGACTATAGACTAGACTATAGACTAGACAATAGATTAGACTATAGACTAGACTATAGACTAGACTATAGACTAGACTATAGACTAGACTATAGACTAGACTATAGACTAGACTATAGACTAAACTATAGACTAGACTATAGACTAGACTATAGTTTAGTCTATAGTCTAGACTATAGACTGGACTATAGACTAGACTGTAGACTAGACTATAGACTAGACTATAGACTGGACTATAGACAAGACTGTAAACTAGACTTTAGACTAGACTATAGACTAGACTATAGACTAGACTATAGACTAGACTATAGACTAGACTATAGACTAGACTATAGACTAGACTATAGACTAGACTATAGACTAGACTATAGACTAGACTATAGACTAGACTATAGACTAGACTATAGACTAGACTATAGACTAGACTATAGACTAGACTATAGACTAGACTATAGACTAGACTATAGACTAGACTATAGACTAGACTATAGACTAGACTATAGACTAGACTATAGACTAGACTATAGACTAGACTATAGACTAGACTATAGACTAGACTATAGACTAGACTATAGACTAGACTATAGACTAGACTATAGACTAGACTATAGACTAGACTATAGACTAGACTATAGACTAGACTATAGACTAGACTATAGACTAGACTATAGACTAGACTATAGACTAGACTATAGACTAGACTATAGACTAGACTATAGACTAGACTATAGACTAGACTATAGACTAGACTATAGACTAGACTATAGACTAGACTATAGACTAGACTATAGACTAGACTATAGACTAGACTATAGACTAGACTATAGACTAGACTATAGACTAGACTATAGACTAGACTATAGACTAGACTATAGACTAGACTATAGACTAGACTATAGACTAGACTATAGACTAGACTATAGACTAGACTATAGACTAGACTATAGACCAGACTATAGACTAGACTATAGACTAGACTATAGACTAGACTATAGACTAGACTATAGACTAGACTATAGACTAGACTATAGACTAGACTATAGACTAGACTATAGACTAGACTATAGACTAGACTATAGACTAGACTATAGACTAGACTATAGACTAGACTATAGACTAGACTATAGACTAGACTATAGACTAAACTATAGACTAGACTATAGACTAGACTATAGACTAGACTATAGACTAGACTATAGACTAGACTATAGACTAGACTATAGACTAGACTATAGACTAGACTATAGACTAGACTATAGACTAGACTATAGACTAGACTATAGACTAGACTATAGACTAGACTATAGACTAGACTATAGACTAGACTATAGACTAGACTATAGACTAGACTATAGACTAGACTATAGACTAGACTATAGACTAGACTATAGACTAGACTATAGACTAGACTATAGACTAGACTATAGACTAGACTATAGACTAGACTATAGACTAGACTATAGACTAGACTATAGAAAAACCAGGCAATAGAACACCCTAATATACATATATGTATATAGGTTTATAAACATACATACTTAGAGCTTCCAACATACTTACATACATACATACTTATTATGAATGAATTGTATGTAAAACATTCATTGTCGATTAAATTAAATAAAATGTCTTTTTAAAATTTTCTTAAGATGACATTTTTAGAAAATAGCAAAAATATTATAAGATAAAAATTGAGCTTTAACTTAATTTTTTTGTTTGTATGTTAGTTTAGGTAAAAATTTTGAATTTTGCTAAACTACTGTTTTTTTAATTTTAAACTCAAAAATTTTTAAAAGAATTTCTTTGGTCATTATTCTTATTAACTTTGCTTTTGTGGTTCTTTTTTTAATATGCAAACAATAATTTAAGTTTCCCATAAATATTTAATTACATTTAACATTTTTTGAAAAAACAACAAATTTGTCTTGCTGAATTTTATTTTAGCAACCGGAAACCACTATTGAATGACAAAATACTTGAAATTAAAAAAAAATAATAATTCCATTGATAAGAAATGTAATAAAATATTTATGTAAAAAAAAATAATAAAAATTTGATTATAAAAAATCTTTTTTGAATTATTAATCCTCTTGAATAACACACAATTTTACAAGTTGGTCTCATTTGCAATAAAGTAATAATAGTTATGGATAATAAAATTAATTTTACATGTTTTGTTTTAAAGAAAATAAGGTTTTGTAAATGTTTGTTGCTTGTTTTTCAAAAAATTTTGTTTATAAATCAATTAATAGCGAATTTTGGCTAATTAAACTCTTTTTATTTTAATTTCTTTAAATTTAACATTTTTCTATACACCCTGTTGTCATTTTTAGTACAGACACAAACCTTTACTCTAATACATGCTAAACCGTTTCATGAGGTTGCCCTATCGTTTGAAAGAGAATTACTTAAAACAATTTATCCAGCAACTCTTTAAATTTGACAATTAATAGGGCGTTTTTACACCACCACACGTGTGATTTGTTTATTTACATTTGTTCAACCATAGAGGAACATAATTTTTCGATCTTTTTCTATTCCGATCGATTTTTTTTTTGGAAAAATTAAGACAAAATGAAATTTTTTGTACCCTCAGCTTTTGATAAAAGTACAGAGGCTGTAAAATTTAAGCCAACCCAAGCAGCAAATGAACAAAGTTCCAACAAAGCTAAGAAAACCAAAAAGAATAAAAAGAAAAAGCCGAAAAAAGCTTCCAATAATGCAGCGGCACCACACAAAGGTAAAGGACCATTGGCTCCTCATTTGCTGGAAAGTGATGATGATGTAATGCCCGATATAAATAAGGTCAAGAAGGGTAAAGTGGAGAAAAAGAAAAATAACAAAAAGCAACAGAAACAAAAGCTTAAACCTACGCCGGCTTTAAGTAAAGCCATACAGGACACCATTGCTTTGGCCAAAAATGATCCCAACGATAATGATGATGCCATGGAAGATGATGAGACCCAAACAACCCCGGCACCTGCAAATTCCTTTGAGGCCAAACTTAAAGAACAACTTATGGGTGGACGTTTTCGTTTCCTTAATGAACAGCTCTATACCATGAATAGTAAAAAGGCTGAGAATTTATTTAAACAGGACCCCGAGGCTTTTAAAGCCTACCACGATGGTTACCGCCATCAAGTCGAGAAATGGCCCTTAAATCCTTTGGATCGCATAATAAAAATGATTAAAAAATTACCCAAATCCCTAGAAATCGGTGACTTTGGCTGCGGTGAGGGCAAGCTAGCTAAATCTGTACCCCATAAGGTAATCTCCATGGATTTGGTTAGTTGTCGTGATGATATTATAGCTTGCGATATGGCTGAGACACCCTTAACCACCCATTCTTTAGATGTCGCTGTCTACTGTCTCTCCCTAATGGGCACCAATTTAAAAGATTATCTTCTCGAGGCTAATCGTGTTTTAAAAATGGATGGTTTAATTTATATAGCTGAGATACAATCGCGTTTTGAAAATGTTAAAGATTTTGTGAAAAAACTGGATACATTTGGTTTTCAACTGGTGCGTCAAGATGTCGGCCAAAAGGTGTTCTATTTCTTTCAATTTAAGAAAGTGCGTAATGTTGGCAAAGTGGCTAATGTACCGCAGCTGGCTTTGAAACCGTGTTTGTATAGAAAACGTTAAGACGCGTATTGTTTGGAGTGTAGAGAAGGGATGGAGTGATCATTTAATTATTTTAAGTTAAATTACAGATTAATTACATAAATTATGTAAATAAAAAGAAAATTTATTTTAAATTATATTGTTTATTATTAGCTAATGGGTAGAATTAAAGTGTAGATCCATAATGATCCTAAAGGCAAAACTTTGAAAAATTAGTAAAACGAATTCAGATGAATAAAATGTATGCGGAGATGAGAGCCAAACTTTGAAATACTTTCTGTGTCACTGCCAACTTTTCGTCAAAATCAGATACAAATATCTAGGAAGCGATTCTCTACATACATACTATATGTATGCATCTTTTTATCTATATATCTATCTTTCTATCCAACAATCTATCAATTAAGATAAAGAAAACCTTTATTTTTTTTTAATTTTTCTGAATTTATTAACAAACTGGATGTCAACTGTCATTGCCTTCATTTTTCTCTACTTGGCAAGTATTAATAGCTACATCCTGTACCGGAAGATCTAAAGTTTTAACAGATTCATCAACTACATTCTCAGTTCCTTTTAGAACTGCACCCTCCTTAAGTTTAGCACCCTTTCTGGGTGGTATAGTTTGTAAAATAGCATCAGCCCAACTTTTGCCTTCGGCCACACGTACCAGGATTTCAAAAACTAAAAACACAAAACAAACTTAATAAAACCACTTATTAAATATCCACATTAGTCAACTCACCATGATATGTAGTCAATACAGTTCTAGTTTTCATATCCACATTTTCTCCCAAAGGCAAACGGGCCGTACGTAAGCCCTCCCTGGTAGCTTTGTCATGACAATAGTTTTTATGATGATTATGATCTACCAGACCACCAATACAATAAACATTAGAAGGCTCTAGTGTTTCAAGTACATTATCCGATTCACTAGTTAAATACACTAATTGGCTATTAGGTTGAAAGACTTTTAGGTGATCCTCATCAAAATGATACTTCAGCTGCCAATTTTCCCAGCCATCATTTTTCTTGAGACACTTGTGTATATTACCTTCCGATTTAATACCCGTTAAATGTAATTGCACTGGTTTCTCTGATCTCCTATTAATCGTATAGATGCGCAGACATTGTTTTACACATTTTGCCACATCTCGTTCGCTCATCATATCATCACAATCCAAATCGATAGCTATACGTAGTGCATTTTCATTTTCAACAGCCGCCTGTTGCTTTTTCTTAAGTTCTTTACGTGAAGGTCCTGTCCTTATGGGCAATCCTTTCTCAGCTGCTTCTTTACGTTTTTGCTTTTGTCTCTCCTTTTCCTTTTGACGTCTTTCTTTGCGTACTTGTTCGTATTGTGCTAATTTTCTTTGTTTTTTCAGTTGATTTTTACTAAATGGAGTGGGTGGTGTAAAGCCGGGATTATTTTCTAAGGCAGCTGGTATTTTGGGAGTTGTGTTTTCTTCACTTTCAGTTTCTTTTAACTTTTTTTCAGCCGGTGGACAATCTTCGGGAGTTTCCATTATGGTGTTAGACGAATTTTTTGTCGATGAAATTTGTAGGTGTTTGAGAGAGTTAAAAAATGTAAACACGTGCATAAAAACAATACATTTATTATTGTTTGCAAATAGACATAGTGGAATGAAACAGAAATTTTTGGTGGAGGGGAAGAATGCCTCAATACTCAAATTAATAATAAAATGCTACTTTTTTATTTTTTAGAAATTAAAATCTAAACAAATGAATGATATAACACAGGAAAAAAGATGGGATATAACTGAAACCCAGAGTTTTAGTTCTCTTCCTGTTCCGATTTAGTTCTGATCTACTTCTATTCTAATTCTGTCCTAGTTCTGTTCTAGTTCTGTTCTAGTTCTGTTATAGTTCTGTTATGGTTCTGTTCTAGTCCTATTCTAGTTCTGTTATAGTTCTGTTCTAGTTGGATAATTAGTTAGTTAGTTAGTTAGTTAGTAGTTAGTTAGTTAGTTAGTAGTTAGTTAGTTAGTTAGTTAGTTAGTTAGTTAGTTAGTTAGTTAGTTAGTTCGTTAGTTAGTTAGTTAGTTAGTTAGTTTAGTTAGTTAGTTAGTTAGTTAGTTAGTTAGTTAGTTAGTTAGTTAGTTAGTTAGTTGTTAGTTTTTTTCGTTAGTTAGTTTAGTTAGTTCGTTAGTTAGTTAGTTAGTTAGTTAGTTAGTTAGTTTAGTTAGTTAGTTAGTTCGTAGTTAGTTCGTAGTTAGTTAGTTAGTTCGTAGTTAGTTAGTTGTTGTTAGTTAGTTAGTAGTTAGTTCGTTAGTTAGTTAGTTCGTTCGTTGTTCGTTAGTTCGTTTTTTAGTTAGTTTCGTTAGTTAGTTCGTTAGTTCGTTCGTTCGTTAGTTATTCGTTCGTTAGTTCTTCGTTTAGTTCGTTAGTTTCGTTAGTTAGTTCGTTTAGTTCGTTAGTTCGTTCGTTTCGTTCGTTCGTTCGTTCTTTCGTTCGTTCGTTCGTTCGTTCGTTCGTTAGTTCGTTAGTTCGTTAGTTCGTTCGTTAGTTCGTTTCGTTAGTTCGTTCGTTCGTTCGTTCGTTCGTTCGTTTCGTTCGTTCGTTAGTTCTTCGTTCGTTCGTTCGTTAGTTCGTTCGTTCGTTCGTTGTTCGTTCGTTGTTCTTCGTTCGTTTAGTTCGTTCGTTAGTGTTCGTTCGTTCGTTCGTTTTCGTTCGTTTCGTGTTCGTTTCGTTCGTTCGTTAGTTAGTTCGTGTTAGTTTCGTTAGTTTCGTTCGTTAGTTCTTTTTTCGTTAGTTAGTTTCGTTCGTTAGTTTTCGTTCGTTCGTTAGTTCTTCTTCGTTCGTTAGTTCGTAGTTAGTTAGTTAGTGTTAGTTAGTTAGTTAGTTAGTTAGTTAGTTAGTTAGTTAGTTAGTTAGTTAGTTAGTTAGTTAGTTAGAGTTTCGTTAGTTAGTTATTTAGTTAGTTAGTTAGTTAGTTAGTTAGTTAGTTTAGTTAGTTAGTTAGTGTTTAGTTGTTAGTTAGTTAGTGTTTCGTTAGTTAGTTAGTTAGTTAGTTGTTAGTTGTTAGTTAGTTAGTTAGTTAGTATAGTTAGTTAGTTAGTTAGTTAGTTAGTTAGTTAGTTAGTTAGTTCGTAGTTAGTTAGTTAGTTAGTTAGTTAGTTAGTTAGTTTAGTTAGTTAGTTAGTTAGTTAGTTAGTTAGTTAGTTAGTTATTAGTTAGTTAGTTAGTTAGTTAGTTAGTTAGTTAGTTAGTTAGTAGTAGTTAGTTAGTTAGTTAGTTAGTTAGTTAGTTAGTTAGTTCGTTAGTTAGTTAGTTAGTTAGTTAGTTAGTTAGTTAGTTAGTTGTTAGTTAGTTAGTTTAGTTAGTTAGTTAGTTAGTTAGTTTAGTTAGTTAGTTAGTTAGTTAGTTAGTTAGTTAGTTAGTTCGTTAGTTAGTAGTTAGGTGTTAGTTTTAGTAGTTAGTTAGTTAGTTAGTTAGTTAGTTCGTTAGTTAGTTTAGTTAGTTAGTTAGTTAGTTAGTTGTAGTTAGTTAGTTAGTTAGTTAGTTAGTTAGTTAGTTAGTTAGTTAGTTAGTTGTTAGTTAGTTAGTTAGTTAGTTAGTTTAGTTAGTTAGTTAGTTAGTTAGTTAGTTAGTTGTTAGTTAGTTAGTTAGTTAGTTAGTTAGTTAGTTAGTTAGTGTTAGTTAGTTAGTTAGTTCGGTTAGTAGTTAGTTAGTTAGTTAGTTTAGTTAGTAGTTAGTTAGTAGTTAGTTAGTTAGTTAGTTAGTTATTTAGTTAGTTAGTTAGTTAGTTAGTTAGTTAGTTAGTTAGTTCGTTTTAGTTAGTTAGTTAGTTAGTTAGTTAGTTAGTTAGTTAGTTAGTTAGTAGTTAGTTAGTTAGTTAGTTCGTTAGTTAGTTAGTAGTTAGTTGTTAGTTAGTAGTTACGTTAGTTAGTTAGTTAGTTAGTTAGTTAGTTTAGTTAGTTAGTTAGTTCGTTAGTAGTTAGTTAGTTAGTTAGTTAGTTGTTAGTTAGTTAGTTTAGTTAGTTAGTCGTTAGTTAGTTAGGTTAGTTAGTAGTTAGTAGATTAGTTAGTTAGTTAGGTTTAGAAACTATTGTCATACAACCGGACCCTCCTATTTCAAACATTTTCAATAGCGTTTGTCCTTGGGCCATGTCGTCATGGAGGGGATAGGATCACTTTTTGGGGGATTATAAACATCACCACAAACGCATTATACCCTCCCCACTATAGTGGATCAGGCTACAATTAGTTTATAACTTAATTTAATTCAATAATTCAATTTATCTTCAATATAATAACTTTCGTACAATGTTATTATAATTTACATACATGAGATATTAATTACAAATGTATTAATATTAAGTTTATATATTTAATAAAGAAAATTTATTGAATAGCTTCATTAAATATCAAAATGAAAAGAGTTTAATTATTGGAAAATCTAAACATTCAAAGGTAAGTTGATAGGTGTGTTTTTACTGGTTTCTAAGCTTCATTAGATACAGACACTTTCGGTCACGAAATCCTAAATTTTTATTCAATTATATGTCTTAGGTTTATTATGAGGGGGGCTGTCCTGAAGGGTCAGTTTCAACCCAGATTCTGTCAGTAGTTCAAGAGAAACAAATAATTTAAATTTTTGTTGTACTTTTGGTCCTAGGTCTAACACTCATCAAAATTTTCTCTATATTTGGGGGTTCTTGTCTTGACTGTTGAAAAATTTTGCTAGCCAAGACAAGAATCTCACATTTTAGAAAAGTCTTGATGTGAAATGAAATTTCGTAGGATATTTGGTTCAAAATTTTTGTTCTGAAATTTTTATAAAATATTGGACTTTCCTAAATTCTAAAACCATTTTCGGATTCAGCATAGATTTTAGTCTTAAAAGACAAATTTTAGTTTCAATTGGCCTTAAGATTCCGAAATTATAGTACAAATTGTTCAAAATAAAAAAATTTCGGGAATTTTGATGAAGCAATGGACCTAGGTTCATTCTGAGTCCATTTTCGGATTCAGCATGGGAATTCACCAGAAAGGTGAGTTTCCAGCCAGATTCGGCCAGTAGTTTTCGAGATTGAAGCAAACAAAAAAAAAAAATTTGTAATTTTGTTATAGTATGGGTCCTAGGTCCAACATTCATCCAAATTAAATTTTTTTTTAATTTTTGCTTCAAACTCGGGATTTACTGGCCGAATCTGGCTGGAAACTGACCTTTCTGGTAAAATCGCATGCTGAATCCAAAAATGGAGTCAGAATGGACCTGGGACCAGTATTTCATCAAAATTCCCGAGAATTTTGTATTTTAAGCAATCTGTGGTATTATATCGGGGTCCTGAGACCTACAACTGCAATAATTTTATATTCATGATTAGTGCTTAAGCTGAATCCGAAAACGTACTCATAGTGGACCTGAGACCAATATTTCATCAAAAATTTCCTATCAAAATTTCAGACTGATTTTACTACAAAATTTTATGTTATCTCAAAATTTTCCAAAATTTCCTCTACATTTGGGGGTTCGTGTCTTGACTATTGACAAATTTTGCTAGCCAAGACAAGAACCTCACATTTTAGAAAAGTCTTGATGTGAAATGAAATTTCGTATGATATTTGGTTCAAAATTTTTGTTCTGAAATTTTTATAAAATATTGGACTTTCCTAAATTCTAAAACCATTTTCGGATTCAGCATAGATTTTAGTCTTAAAAGACAAATTTTAGTTTCAATTGGCCTTAAGGTTCCGAAATTATAGTACAAATTGTTCAAAATAAAAAAATTTCGGGAATTTTGATGAAGCAATGGACCTAGGTCCATTCTGAGTCCATTTTCGGATTCAGCATCGGAATTCACCAGAAAAGCGAGTTTCCAGCCGGATTCGGCCAGTAGTTTTCGAGATTGAAGCAAACAAAAAAATAAATTTTTAATTTTGTTATAGTATGGGTCCTAGGCCCAACATACATCAAAATTTCAGTTTTTTTTTATTTTTTGCTTCAAACTCGGGATTTACTGGCCGAATCTGGCTGGAAACTGACCTTTCTGATAAAATCGCATGCTGAATCCAAAAATGGAGTCAGAATGGACCTGGGACCAATATTTCATCAAAATTTCCGAAATTTTTTCATTTTAAGCAATTTGTGGTATTGTATCGGGGTCCTGAGACCTACAACTGAAATAATTTTATATTCATGATTAGTGTTTAAGCTGAATCCGAAAACGTACTCATAGTGGACCTGAGACCAATATTTCATCAAAAATTTCCTATCAAAATTTCAGACTGATTTTACTACAAAATTTTATGTTATCTCAAAATTTTCCAAAATTTCCTCTGTTCGTGTCTTGACTACTGAAAAATTTTTGCTAGTCAGGACAAGAACCTCACATTTTAGAAAAGTCTTGATGTGAAATGAAATTTCGTGGGATATTTGGTTCAAAATTTTTGTTCTGAAATTTTTATGAAATATTGGACCTAGCTCGATACTGAAAACATTTTCGGGTTCAGCATAGATTTTAGTCTTAATAGACAAATTTTAGTTTCAATCGGCCTTAAGATTCCAAAATTATAGTACAAATTGTTCGAAATAAAATAATTTCGGGAATTTTGATGAAGCAATGGACCTAGGTCCATTCCGAATCCATTTTCGGATTCAGCATGGGAATTCTCCAGAAAGGTGAGTTTCCAGCCAGATTCTGCCAGTAGTTTTCGAGATTGAAGCAAGCAAAAAATAAATTTGTAATTTTGTAATAGTATGGGTCCTAGGTCCAACATACATCAAAATTTCTGTTTTTTTTTTATTTTTTGCTTCAAATTCGGGATTTACTGGCCGAATCTGGCTGGAAACTGACCTTTCTGGTAAAATCCCATGCTGAATTCAAAAAATGGAGTCAGAATGGACCTGGGACCAATATTTCATCAAAATTCCCGAAAATTTTTTATTTTAAGCGATTTGTGGTATTATATCGGGGTCTTGAGACCTAGTGTTGCAAAAATTTGACATTCAAGATAAGTGCTTAAGCTGGATCCGAAAATGTACTCATAGTGGACCTGAGACCAATATTTCATCAAAATTTTCGAACAAAATTTCAGACCGGTTCTACTGCAAAAAATTTGCTAGTCAAGGCAAGAGCAGAATCCTAACAAAACTAAAACTGAACTAGAACTGAAGAGAATTGATCTAAAACTGAAGTGGAATTGTTTCAGATCTTGAACTGAATAAAAGACTTAAAAATTTTGTTAATTTGTATCTTTATTTGAGATTGTTGTTATTATCTTAAGTATATCTGTACTTATATTGGCTTTAGACGATATTTAAAAAGCCTAGTGGTGATTCCACCTTGATGATAGATGCTGCCTCACCATCATCAGCCACAACGATAAGCAAAACATATATCCTGCAGACGCAATGGCTCGGGCAGTGTGGCCCCTATGAGCACCATGTTACCATCTTGCTTAAAAACTTTTAACGGATTTGGAAATGACAGTTGTTTTTACTGTTTGAGTCTGCTGATTAATTTGAATGATCATTATATAAACTCTTGAACTATGGCTGTTCTATAAAAATTGGTCAAGTGGAGATCTTAGGAAAAAAAATATAATTTTTTAATTTTGATTTTTTTTTTTAATTTTTATTGGCAATAATTTGTTTTAACATGATTTCTTTTATAATTTTATAAATTTATTTAATATAACTTATATATTTAATATACTCGTATAAAGTAGATCTAATATCTACTATAATTTAATTATTTTTTTTTTTTTTATTTTCGGCTTAAAAAATTGCTTTCGGTTTTTATTTAAATAATATATATATTTTTAACAAAAAATTAATAATATATGTATGTATTTTTTTTTAAATATAAAAAATGTACAAAAATGTTTTAGAATTGTGTGTTATTTTCCCATTTGTTTTTGCAAAATTAATAGAAAAATTAAAGAAATTTGTTGATTACTATATAAGTTTGGATGGCTAAAGAAGACTTGGCTTATTTTGTTTTTATTTCAAAAAAAAATGTTTTTAATTTAAAATAATTAATTATTTACCAATTTACTTATATCTAAATAAAAATTATATCTAAATGTTTAGCGCAATAATTAAGCTGGAATATAGTATATTTAAATTTATGTTTCTATGTATGTATATGTATATGTTGTAGGTGTAAGTGTTTTTTTTTCAATATGTTCAATATGTTTTAATATTTTAAATATTTTATAAATTGTGGTTCCATACAATATGAAAATTTCGCTTTTTAAGCAATATTTTCAATATAAATTTTAATTTACTTCGAGTGTAATTGAGTTTTTTGTTGTTGTTGTTGTTTTTATGTTTTTAAGATTGACTAAAAATAAAGGAAATTTTTAGGGAGCAGAAAAGTTCATTTTGCTCTACTAAAACTAGTGGTGGTTCAAATTTCTTTCTTTTTCTTTTACAACATCATTTGCATATTTTTAGTTAATTTACCTTAAGAATATTTAAAGCCTTAGCTTTATTCTAAACATATACATATTTTAATTTTATCGCTTACTTATGAATGTTATTTCAAACCTCTGTATATGATTTGCATATTTGTAGGTTATCTTGAAACTTACTAAAACATTTTCCTTTAAATATGCTACATATTTTAGGGGACAATTCGCCTAAAGATATGCCTTATTTTGTGGTTATCAATTTAGATGAAAATAATATTGTATATACAAATTGTTAATGTTTTGAATAATAGTACTATGAAGGACCAAGAAACCCTGCCATGATATAGACCAGTTTCTTTTTCTCTACGACATTCATTATCAATTTTCGAAGTTAAATTACATAAGTAATCCATATAGTCAATAGTCTAGTCTATAGTCTAGCCTATAGTCTAGTCTATAGTCCAGTCTATAGTCTAGTCTATAGTCTAGTCTATAGTCCAGTCTATAGTCTAGTCTATAGTCTAGTCTATAGTCTAGTCTATAGTCTGGTCTATAGTCTAGTCTATAGTCTAGTCTATAATCTGGTCTATAATCTGGTCTATAGTCTAGTCTATAGTCTAGTCTATAGTCTAGTCTATAGTCTAGTCTATAGTCTAGTCTATAGTCTAGTCTATAGTCTAATCTATAGTCTAGTCTATAGTCTAGTCTATAGTCTAGTCTATAGTCTAGTCTATAGTCTAGTCTATAGTCTAGTCTATAATCTGGTCTATAGTCTAGTCTATAGTCTAGTCTATAGTCTAGTCTATAGTCTAGTCTATAATCTGGTCTATAGTCTAGTCTATAGTCTAGTCTATAGTCTAGTCTATAGTCTAGTCTATAGTCTAGTCTATAGTCTAATCTATAGTCTAGTCTATAGTCTAGTCTATAGTCTAGTCTATAGTCTAGTCTATAGTCTAGTCTATAGTCTAATCTATAGTCTAGTCTATAGTCTAGTCTATAGTCTAGTCTATAGTCTAGTCTATAGTCTAGTCTATAGTCTAATCTATAGTCTAGTCTATAGTCTAGTCTATAGTCTAGTCTATAGTCTAGTCTATAGTCTAGTCTATAGTCTAGTCTATAGTCCAGTCTATAGTATATATTCTAGTCTATAATCTTCTCTAGTCTAGTTTATAATCTAGTCTATAGTCTAGTCTAGAGTCTAGTCTATAGTCAAGTCTATAGGCTAGTCTATAGTCTAGTCTATAGGCTAGTCTATAGTCTAGTTTATAGTTTCGTTTATAGTTTAGTCTATTGTTTCGTTTATACCCTAGTTTATAGTCTAGTCTAGAGTCTAGTTTATAGTCTAGTTTATAGTCTAGTATATATATAGTCTAGTATATAGTCTAGTCTATAGTCTAGTCTACAGTCTAGTCTATAGTCTAGTCTAGCCTATAGTCTAATCTAGCCTATAGTCTAGTCTATAGTCCTGTTTATAGTCTAGTCTATAGTCTAGTATATAGTCTAGTCTATAGTCTAGTATATAGTCTAGTCTAGTCTATAGTCAAGTCTATAGTCTAGTATATAGTCTTGTCTATAGTCTACTCTATAGACTAGTCTATATTCTAGTCCATAGTCTAGTATATAGCATAGTCTATATTCTAGTCTATAGTACAGTCTATAGCATAGTCTATATTCTTGCCTATAGTATAGTTTATAGTATAGTCTATAGTCTAGTCTATATTTTAGTCTATAGTTTAATCTATAGTCTAGTCTATAATCGAGTCTATAGTATAGTCTATAGTATAGTCTATAGTATAGTCTATAGTCTAGTATATAGTCTAGTCTATAGTCTAGTCTATAGTCCAGTCTATAGTTTAGTCTAGGCTAGAGTCTAGTCTATAGTCTAGTATATAGTCTAGTTTATAAGCTAGTCTATAGTCTAGTCTATAGTCTAGCCTATAGACTAGACTATAGAGTAAACTATAAACTAGACTATAGGCTAGATTTAAGAATAGACTAGTCTAGTATATAACCTAGTCTATAGTCTAATCTATAGTTTCGTTTATAGCCTAGTTTATAGTCTAGTCTATAGTCTATTTTATAGTCTAGTTTATAGTCTATAGTCTAGTACATAGTCTAGTCTATAGTCTAGTCTATAGTCTAGTCTATAGTCTAGTCTATAGTCTAGTGTATAGTCTAGTCTATAGTCTAGTCTAGTCTATGGTCTAGTCAAGTCTATAGTCTAGTCTAGTCTATATCTAGTCTAGTATATAGTCTAGTGTATAGTCCAGTCTATAGTATTGTCTATAGTCTAGTCTATAGTCTAGTCTATGGTCTAGTCTATAGTCTAGTCTATGGTCTAGTCTATAGTCTATTCTATAGTGGAGGAAGAAGTTCCATAATCGGGGTATATTCAACATCAATGTTGCTGTATGTTGATGATAAAGTTACTATTAAGTCGTTATCGAAGTGTATTATGGAGTAGCTTTCGAAGATACTAGTTTGTTGGTGTCTGACATACATCAATTCTATGCCACTCTCGGAGGTATTTTGACTCAGTATTTACTGCTTGTATGATCAGTTTTATGTAGACATCGATTTCCGCTAGGTATTTTTGTGTCAGTATTGGTTGTAGAGCGCAAAGTATATAGATAGAGTCGATTGTTTGAAAGTCGATTTATATGTAGAAATCTCACATTCTATAGAAAACTCTTTATATAGTTTCATTCTCACAACTCGTCGAAATGTATCAAAAGCGTCTTAAAGTTCACCTTAGGCAACTCGTCGGAATTGATTTGATGTCCTATATCAAGGTCAAGATATTTCTTAGCGAACTATAACGAAAAAGCATTAACAGATTACCAAAATTCAGATACTCTACTGTCAAGAAAGTAACAAAGAATCTCCAGATAAAGAGCTAATTCGAAGTTGGTACCATTTTTTTCTAAAATTATATTCTAAAAACATATAAAAAGTCTAAAATCTTTAAATGTTTCCTTATAACTTTGAAATTTATACCACCACTAGCTAAAGCTTTTCTTCCTAAAAAAAAATTAATTGAGTTTTGAAAATTTTACCATTTTTTTTTTTGTAAAGATTTTAATTTTATATTTTTTTCTTTTATGTTTTTTTTTTTTTTTAAATAATATACTTTATGGAAAATATTTATACTAGTTTTTTGTTTGTTGGTTTAATATGAAATTTTGTAAATATTTTTTTTTATTAATATTATTATACTTTTAACAACTACTAAAGTAATTAAAAATTGTCTACAAAACTACGTTTTTTTATGAATATTTCAATTGTTGTATGTTTTTTTTTTCAATATTTTTATGAATTTTTCTTTTTTTATATTTGTTATATATTTTATATGGTTTGACATTTTCTTAATTTTTTTTTCTTTCTGCGTTTTTTTTTTTTCCAAAAAAAAAGAAATAATTACAAAATGTTTTTTTTATTTTTAGGCTTGTGTTAAAAATATATAAAGTAATAAAATTGTTGTGTTTGTCATTTTTAGCGATTTTTTTAATTTTACCTTTTTTCTATTTTTTTTTTTTAATTTTTTTCTCCATAAATTTACAAATAACAAATATCACCAATCTTTTTTTTTGTGTAAATTTTTTTGTGTGTTTTTATTTTAAATAAAATAAAAAAATATTTGTTTTTCAACAAAAAAATAGAACATTTACAAAAAAATAAAATTTATTTTATTTTCATAATTTTATAATTTTTTTTCTTAATTTTAATTATTTTTTATATAAATTATATAAAATGTTGCCTGTTGTTGTTTAAAAAAAAATTAACTAAAATGTTTTATGTTTTTGTTTTGTGATTTTTTTTTATAATAAATTAAGTTGTTATGTTGAGTAAGGGGTGGGTGTGTTTAAATAGTTTATGATTTGTTTTTTTAAGTTTTTTTTTAATAGTTTTAAGTACATTAATAATAAACCGATTTTGTGTAAAATTTTAACTGATTTGCTTGTTTTACAATTTGTAATTTTTGATATTTTTCAATAATTTTTAATGGTCCAGTTTATAGTACAATTTAGCCTATAGTCCAATCTATATAGTCTAGTTTATAGTCTAGCCCATACACTAGTCTATAGTTTACTCTATAATCTAGTCTATAGTCTACACTGCAGACTAATCCATAGTCTAGTTTATACTCTAGCCTATAGTCTAGTCCATAGCCCATTTTATAGTCTAGTTTATAGTCTAGTTTACAGTCTGGTTCATAGTTTAGTCTATAGTCTAGTCTAAAGCCTAAAGTCTATAGTCTAGTATGTAAACTAGAATATAGTTAAGTCTATAGTCTACACTGCAGACTAATCTATAGTCTAGTCTATAGCCTTGTCTGTAGTATAGAGTATATTCTAGTCCATAGCCAATTTTATAGTCTAGTCTATAGTATAGTTTATAGTCTGGTTAATAGTAGTATATAGTCTAGTTTATAGTCTCGACCATACACTAGTCTATAGTTTACTATATAGTCTGTAGTGCAGACTAATCAACAGTCTAGTTTATACTCTAGTCTATAGCCTAGTCTAGACTGTAGTCTAGTGTATAGTTTAGTCTATAGCCCATTTTATAGTCAAGTATACAGTCTGGTTCATAGTCTAGTCTACAATCTAGTTAAGAGTCTAGTCTATAGTCTAGTCTAGTCTAGTCTAAAGCCTATTCTATAGTTAAGTCTATAGTCTACACTGCAGATTAATATATAGTCCAGTCTATACTCTAATCTATAGCCTAGTCTAGACTGTAGTTTAGTGTATAGTCTAGTCCATATCCTATTTTATAGTCTAGTCTATGGTCTAGTTTATAGTCTGGTTTATAGTCTAGTCTACAGTATAGTTGGGAGTCTAGCCAATAGTTCAATCTATAGTCAAGTTTATAGTCTAGTTTATAATCTAGTTCATAGCTTAGTCTAGACTGTAGTTTAGTGTATAGTCTAGCCTAGTCTAGTTTGTAGTCTAGTCTGTAGTCTAGACTATAGTCTAGTCTGTAGTCTAGTCTGTAGTCTAGACTATAGTCTAGTCTGTAGTCTAGTCTGTAGTCTAGACTATAGTTTAGTCGTATAGTTTATAGTCTGGTATATATTCTAGACTGCATATATATTCAATGGTCTAGTTTTTAGATTAGTAGTCTAGTATATAGTCTAATCTATAGTTTAGTCTATAGCGTAGTCTATAATCTAGTCTACAGTCTAGTCTATATTCTAGTCTATGGTCTAGTCTTAAATCTCGACTCTAGTTTAGTCTATAGTCTACCGTATAGTCTATAGTCCAGTCTATATTCTAGTCTATAGTCCAGTCTATAGTCTGGTCTATGGTCTAGTCTTAAGTCTCGACTGTAGTTTTGCTATAGTCTACAGTCTAGTCTATAGTCCAGTCTATATTCTAGTTTATAGTCTAGTCTATAGTCTGGTCTATGGTCTAGTCTTTAGTCTCGACTATAGTGTAGTCTATAGTCTAGATTGTAGTCTAGTCTATAGTCTAGATTGTAGTCTAGTCTGTGGTCTAGTCTATAGTCTAGACTGTGGTCTAGTCTATAGTCTAGACTGTGGTCTAGTCTACAGTCTAGAATGTCGTCTAGTCTATAGTCTACGGTGTAGTCTAGTCTATAGTCTATTCTATATTCTAGTCTGAAGTCTAGTCTATATTCTAGTCTGTACTCTCTTCTATAGTCCAGTCTATTCTATAGTCAGGTTCATTGTCCTGTACATAGTCTAATATACAGTCTAGACTGAAGCCTGTTATATAGTTTATAGTCTATATTATAGTCTATATTATAGTCTATATTATAGTCTATATATCTATATTCTACATTTTAGTCTATAGTCTGAACTGTGGTCTACTCTCTAAACTAGTATATGTTCTAGTACGTAGTCTATATCCTAGCCTATGTCTAGTCTGAAATTTTTTGTTATTTGATAAATAAATTTGTTAATTCTGTTAAACAATTGATTATTGCTGAAATACAATTCACAATTTCCGATAAATGATTAACTAAATTTAAAATTTGATTAATTAATTCCAATAAATTTGTTAATTTAGGAAATAATATAGTTAATTTCTCAAAAATTATAGACACATTTTGAAAAACTACTAACAAATTTTGTAAAAGATTTGCTAATTCGGTTATAAACTGCAGCATTTTAATAAGTTGGAAAATTTGACAGAAACAAAAGAGAAATTAATTAACAAACTTCTTTAAAATATTAGGAAATATTGAAATAAACTGATAAAACAATTGATAAATTTAGTAAATAATTGAAAGCATTATAAATTTACTTAATTTTAACACTTTTTTAATTGAAGATTATCAGATTTTTTTTAAAAAGTTATAATTAGAGTTTGAGAAATAGTTATTGAAAGTATTTGCTATATTTAGTTTAGAAATCTTTTTAAATTAATTTTATACTAAAAATGTTGTTTAAATTTTTGGAAATTTTAAGTTAAAATTGTAACAAATCTTAAAAAGAAGAGAATTTTAAAAGAGTTTGTTAAAAATTAGAAATATTGGGAAGGAAATTTTAGTAAAAATCTATACAAATCTGTAACAATAACTTTTTAGAAAAACTAATTTAAAGATTTAAGAAATTTATGATTTTTATGATAATATGGTTAGAGTTCTTTTTAAAAAATGATTATTTTCATTATAAATTTTTTAAATTTCTTGTACAAACTTTAATTTTGTATAAGTATAACAATGTTTTGATGGAAAATAATTATAAAAAATGTAAAAAAAATCTTATAAAATCTCTATATAATGTCATGTATATAGTAAATATGTTTTATATGTATGTGTGAATAAGTTTTTATATAATGTTTCTATATATTTTTTAAAATTGTTTTGAATTAATGGAATGTTTTTTTATCTTTCGAGTGTTTTCTTATATGAGCAATTAAAATTAACACATTTTAGTTAAAACATTTTTTTAAAACAACAACTGTCAATATTTATAAAATGAAAAGATAACTATAATAAAATAAAAAAACTAAATTCTAATACGTTCTTTTCATAACTTTATAATAAAAAATATATATATTTTGTTTATATATAATAAAAAAAAACCCCAAAAAAACTTTTAATTAAATAATTAATAAGGTTTTTCTTTAAAGATTTTTTTAAAAAAAAATATAACTCAACAGTAAAGATTGAAATTTACAAACAAAAAAAGTATTAAATTTAAACAACTCGATTATCTTGGAAAATTTGTAATAAGCCCAGAAAATCTTGTTTAAATAAATCTTTAAACTTCTTTAAGTAATTTAAGTTTCAATTAATATCAACAACAAAGCAACAGTATTTTTTAAAAAAAAGTAATTTTTCTTATAATTTCAAAACAGAGTACTCTTGTTTTTTAAACATCAGTATTAAACAGAAATGTCTATTGCAAAATATCTTGTATATTGAAATTATCATTATCCAAAGAATTGATTAGATCTTGTGTTGAAAAATTACCACCATCTACGGGTAAATTATCTAAGAATTCGAGACATAAATCATTCGAGTTGCCAACCACTGAATTAATGGTTTGATTAATGCTATTATTAGCTGAGCTAGAGGTGGCCACCACTGATGATGAGGACACCGATACTGATGAGCTGGATACTAGAGCATTATTATTGCCTACCGGCACTGGACCATTGGGTCCGTTACCTGGTCCACCCGCTACATTACCGGGACCCTGTGACATTTGTAGCATTTGCTGTTGTTGTTGGTGTGTAGTGGTGGTAGTTTGTTGCACGAATTGTTGCTGCTGTTGCATGGTGATTTGCTGTTGAGTTTGTGACATATGCATGCTGGCCATTTGCATTTGTGTCATCATGGCATTGGGCCCACCGGGACCTTGTGGTCCTGCCTGTTGCTGTAGACTTTGTTGTTGCATCATTTGTTGCATTTGCATGGCATTGGGATTTGGACCATTCGGTCCACCCATCATTTGTTGGGATTGCAGCTGTTGTTGTCGCATCATTTGTTGCTGCATTTGGGCTGGTGTTAATTGCATGCCCGGATTGGGACCACCCATACCGCCAGCACCTGATACGTTGGGGCCATTTGGCATTGGTCCGCTGCTGGGATTGCCCATAAAACCTTTAAAAGGAGCACATAAGAAATGTTAGTAAAAATTAAAAAAGAAATAGTCTAATCTATTTATATCTTAATATATGGTCTAGTTTATAGTCCAGTTATTAACTAATCTATAGTCTAGTGTCTACAGACTAGTCTATATATTGTCTAGTCTACAGTCTATTGTATAGTATTGTGTGTCTATAGTCTACTCTATAGTCAAGACTAAGGTAAAGTCTTTAGTCTGGTATATACTCTAGTCTATATTCTAGTCTATAGTCTAGACTATAGTCTAGTCTATAGTCTAGACTATAGTCTAGTTTATAGTCTAGTCTATAGTCTAGACTACAGTCTAGTTTATAGTCTAGTCTATAGTCTAGTCTATAGTCTAGTCTATAGTCTAGTCTATAGTCTAGTCTATAGTCTAGTCTATAGTCTAGTCTATAGTCTAGTCTATAGTCTAGTCTATAGTCTAGTCTATAGTCTAGTCTATAGTCTAGTCTATAGTCTAGTCTATAGTCTAGTCTATAGTCTAGTCTATAGTCTAGTCTATAGTCTAGTCTATAGTCTAGTCTATAGTCTAGTCTATAGTCTAGTCTATAGTCTAGTCTATAGTCTAGTCTATAGTCTAGTCTATAGTCTAGTCTATAGTCTAGTCTATAGTCTAGTCTATAGTCTAGTCTATAGTCTAGTCTATAGTCTAGTCTATAGTCTAGTCTATAGTCTAGTCTATAGTCTAGTCTATAGTCTAGTCTATAGTCTAGTCTATAGTCTAGTCTATAGTCTAGTCTATAGTCTAGTCTATAGTCTAGTCTATAGTCTAGTCTATAGTCTAGTCTATAGTCTAGTCTATAGTCTAGTCTAGTCTAGTCTATAGTCTAGTCTATTGTCTAGTCTATAGTCTAGTCTAGTCTAGTCTAGTCTAGTCTAGTCTAGTCTATAGTCTAGTCTATAGTCTAGTCTATAGACTAGTCTATAGTCTAGTCTATAGTCTAGACTATAGTCTAGTCTAAACTCTAATCTATAGTCTAGTCTATAATCCAGTCTATAATCTAGTCTATAGTCTAGTCTATAATCTAGTCTATAATCCAGTCTATAGTCTAGTCTACAGACTAGTCTATACTCTAGTCTAAAACCTACTTTACAGTCTAGTCTATTGTCTAGTCTACAGTGTAGACTATTTTTCTCCATTTCATTAACATAAAAACGCATTTTCTTTCAACTTACCACTATTAAAACCTCCTGCACCTTGTCTCATGGGGCCACCAGGTCCTGGACCACCGGCGAAACCCATTTGTTGCTGTTGCATCATCATATGACGCCATTCTTGTTGCGAGCCAATAGGCATACCATCTGGTGCGACTTGAACATTAGGCGGCCGTTGAGGACCGCCGGGACCCATAGGACCACCATAGGGACCCATGGCAGAGCGAGGACCACCGGCTGCGGAATGTTGCATATACATAGAATGTTGCGGACGCATCATGGGCCCTAGAATATTAAAAAAAAATTGGAACTAACTTACAGTTTCTAAAACAATAATATTCAAATTCATACCCGAAGGTGGTATCGGCTGTTGAGTCATTCTGCGCATAGCTGCGGCCTGGGCAGCTGCATTGGGGAAACGTCCTCCACCGCCCACAGTTTGTTGCATCATTTGCGCCTGCATAAGTTGAGCCTGGGTGGCCTTGTATTCGGGTGGCGGGGGACGTGATCCGGCCATACCATGTTGCTGCATGGCTTGGGCACGCATCATTTGTTGTTGTTGCAGGAATTTAGCTTGATTCATATTCATGGGAGGACCATTTGGACCACCTGGGCCACCCATCATCATGGCGGGATTGGGACCGGAGGGACCATTTGGATTCATATTGGCAGCGGACATCATTTGATTAGGATTACCACCCATACCAGGACCCATGCCACCCATGCCGGGTACATTAGGACCACCCATGCCCGGTACATTGGGACCGGTCACATTAGGACCATTAGGACCTCCCGGTCCAGCCATGGGATTCATAGGACCACCATTAGGACCGGAAGGATTTGGTCCACCCGGCACCTGTTGCTGGCCCATAAGACCAGCATTACTGGGTACAGCATTGGGTCCACCTTGTGAACTATTCGGCCCATTAGGACCATTATTACCCGCCGCTGAATTCGTGGGATTTTGGTTTTGATTTTGCCTTTGTCTCATATTAGGCGGTACTTGTTGCTGTTGATTGCCGGGATTTTGTTGCTGCTGCTGTTGTTGTGAGAAATTCATGGATTGGGTTTGTGACATGCTAAAACCACCATCGGAAGCACCTTTAATAAATTGCGAATAAAATAAATATTAGTTTTAATGCCAAATTTAAATCATTTATTTACATACCGTTGTTATTAATATTTTGATTTGGTTGTTGTTGTTGCTGCTGTTGTGGATTATTGGGACCATTATTATTGCCACCCTGTTGCTGTTGTGAATTTTGAGTATTTTGTTGCTGTTGTTGTTGTTGCTGCTGCTGTTGCTGTTGATTAAAGAACACTCCCTGTTGAGCTGCCACCGATACATTACTTTTCATATCACCACTGAGATGTAAATGTTGTCCAGCAGAGACCTATAATTACGAGGATGAAAAAAAAGGAAGAATGATAATTAAAAGTTAGCTAAATGAAATGTTTTAATCAGTTGTAATACAAATTTTTAATTTTGTTAAATTGTAAGTTAATTACTAATGGCATTGAATTAATTAAGTTTTAATTGAATGTAATTAAAATTTTGGTAATTAATAAGAAAAAGTTAGCAAGGGAATTGGATTCTTATGAGAGTAGCTTAAAGTAGTATTAAGAAGCCAATTTTTCTATTGAAGTTATATACAAAAATTTAGGTAAAAATTTTAAAAATCTAGACTGCAGAATATATTAAAGACAATTAATAAACTAGAAAATAGACTAGACTACAATCAAGACTATCGACTAAAATATTATTTGGACTATAGCGTAGACAATAGAGCAGACTTTCGAGTAGACCATAGACTATACATCAACTAACAATTGGGACATAACTAGACTAAAAACTTGACTATAACCTAGACCACAGACTAAACTACCAACTTAACTATTTACTAGATTATAGAGCAGACTTAATTAGAAGTGAACAAGAACTGAACAAGAACTGATCTAGAACTGAACTAGAACTAGAACTAAACTAGAACTGAACTAGAACTAAACTAGAACTGAACAAGAATTGAACTAGAACTGAACTAGAACTGAACTAGAACTAAACTAGAACTGAACTAGAACTGAACTAGAACTGAACTAGAACTGAACTAGAACTGAACTAGAACTGAACTAGAACTGAACTAGAACTGAACTAGAACTGAACTAGAACTGAACTAGAACTGAACTAGAACTGAACTAGAACTGAACTAGAACTGAACTAGAACTGAACTAGAACTGAACTAGAACTGAACTAGAACTGAACTAGAACTGAACTAGAACTGAACTAGAACTGAACTAGAACTGAACTAGAACTGAACTAGAACTGAACTAGAACTGAACTAGAACTGAACTAGAACTGAAATAGAACTGAAATAGAACTGAACTAGAACTGAACTAGAACTGAACTAGAACTAAACTAGAACTAAACTAGAACTGAACTAGAACTGAACTAGAACTGAACTAGAACTGAACTAGAACTGAACTAGAACTGAACTAGAACTAGAACTGACCTAGAACTGACCTAGAACTGAACTAGAACTGAACTAGAACTGAACTAGAAGTGAACTAGAACTGAACTAGAACTGAACTAGAACTGAACTAGAACTGAACTAGAACTGAAATGGAACTGAACTAGAACTGAATTAGAACTGAACTAGAACTGAACTAGAACTGAACTAGAACTGAACTAGAACTGAACTAGAACTGAACTAGAACTGAACTAGAACTGAACTAGAACTGAACTAGAACTGAACTAGAACTAGAACTGAACTAGAACTGAACTGAACTAGAACTGAACTAGAACTGAACTAGAACTGAACTAGAACTGAACTAGAACTGAACTAGAACTGAACTAGAACTGAACTAGAACTGAACTAGAACTGAACTAGAACTAGAACTAGATCTGAACTAGAACTGAACTAGAACTGAACTAGAACTTAACTAGAACTGAACTAGAACTGAACTAAAACTGCACTAGAACTGAATTAGAACTGAATTAGAACTGAATTAGAACTGAACTAGAACTGAACTAGAACTAAACTAGAACTGGCCTAGAACTGAACTAGTCTAGCGTTAAGTCCATGTATAGTCCTTTTCACCAGTTAGAAACAAATACATATAATATATGGATACAGAATACAAAGTGTGAGTTACATACAACTCAAACCCATTTGAAAACTTTTACATATTTATTTTTTATTTCCTATTTCCTCATACATAACCTTTTGCCTTCTTAGCCCCCTCCCCATCGTACATACAGAGAAGAACTAATAAAATTTATCGTTTTTCATTCCAAGCCACCAAAGTAAGGAAAGAAAAAAATTAAATATAAGAACCTTCAAAGTGAGAGAAAGATTTATGAGCACGCACTCTTGTTTAGAACATGGCACATGAGAAGCAACAAAAATGCTTGAATAGAAAACCCCTATACAATAGGCAACAATATTAGAGTGAATAGTAGTAAAAGAAGCCACCAATATGTATTTCGAGATAATGTAGAGGAAAAGAAATACATTTGTAAAACATACGCAATTCCTGCTGTTTTATGGAAATTTTTTTGCTCACTTTTTTAGAAATTTGCAAAAAGTAATGCATAATTTTAGGCATACATACGTAATACTAAAGTTTAGTTGCTAGAAGTATAGTTTAAGGCTTGTAATGTTGGGGTTAAATGATTTAAACAGGATTTTCGATTAGATATTGCACAATTGAAGGCAATTAGGTAGAAAGGAATAAAAGGAGAATTTTTTGAAAAAAGTCTAAAGACACATTTTTAATGAAATTTAATTTTTTAAACAATATTTAAGTTAAATTTTCCAATGTTATGTTGTATATATAATAGTCTAAACTATTTTAGATAGGTATTTAGTGAAAGTGTTAGATTTATTGTTTGCTTTGGTTTAAAATTCCTGTAGATTTTTTATAATTATAATAAATCCCTTTTTTATTTATTAGTTTTTGTTTCATAAATTGGCTCTTAAAGCAGCTTTACTAAAATATTTGCTATTTGATACTTAAAATATTTAAAAAATATTAAATAAATAACATTTTTCTGTTTGCAAATTAAACACAATTTGTCAAAATAAATGTTTTATTTTATATAAAGCAACGAGAAAAATTGGATTTTTTTAGGAATTAACAAAAAATTTAAAAGAGTTTTATAACATTTTATGGCTTAAATTTCTTTTTATATTTATTTTAATTTGTTTCTTCTTTTAAAACGAATTTAATATTTATTAAAATAAAACATTCATTATACAAATACATCGAATAACATTATGTACTTTAAACAACTACTGTTGCTATTCCTCTACAGTGGTGTGTCAAATATTAGGACCTTGTTTTAAAGTGAAAAATTATGTTAAAATAAAAAGTTTATTAAAATCCTTTATTGTTCTTAATATTACAAGACATTTAAGTTTTAGCTCAAAATGTTTGAAGTAATTACTTTTAAAAGTTTTTACTGTATATTTTTTACTTTTGCAAAATATTTTAATATACGAACACATGTAAAAAATAGGATGGCCCCAAAAATAAGTTTCATACATTTTTGTATAAAACTCTTTACCGGTTCAACCCGATTTTGCTACTGAACTAGACTAAATAGTACTAAACTAGAACAGAACAGAACTAGAACTAAACTAGAACTGAACTAGAAATGAACTAGAACTGAACTAGAACTGAACTAGAAATGACCTAGAACTGAACTAGAACTGAACTAGAACTGAACTAGAACTGAACTAGAACTGAACTAGAACCTAGAACTGAACTAGAACTGACTAGAACTGAACTAGAACTGAACTAGAACTGAACTAGAACTGAACTAGAACTGAACTAGAACTGAACTAGAACTGAACTAGAACTGAACTACTCGAACTGAACTAGAACTGAACTAGAACTGAACTAGAACTGAACTGAACTAGAACTGACTAGAACTGAACTAGAACTGACCTAGAACTGAACTAGAACTGAACTTGAACTGAACTAGAACTGAACTAGAACTGAACTAGAACTGAACTTGAACTGGAACTAGAACTGAATAGAACTAGAACTGAACTAGAACTGAACTAGAACTGAACTAGAACTGAACTAACTGAACTGAACTAGAACTGAACTAGAACTGAACTAGAACTTAAAGAACTGAACTAGAACTGAACTAGAACTGAACTAGAACTGAACTAGAACTGAACTAGAACTGAACTAGAACTGAACTAGAACTGAACTAGAACTGAACTAGAACTGAACTAGAACTGAACTAGAACTGAACTAGAACTGAATTAGAACTGAACTAGAACTGAACTAGAACTGACTAGAACTGAACTGAACTAGAACTGAACTAGAACTGAACTAGAACTGAACTAGAACTGAACTAGAACTGAACTAGAACTGAACTAGAACTGAACTAGAACTGAACTAGAACTGAACTAGAACTGAACTAGAACTGAACTAGAACTGAACTAGAACTGAACTAGAACTGAACTAGAACTGAACTAGAACTGAACTAGAACTGAACTAGAACTGAACTAGAACTGAACTAGAACTGAACTAGAACTGAACTAGAACTGAACTAGAACTGAACTAGAACTGAACTAGAACTGAACTAGAACTGAACTAGAACTGAACTAGAACTGAACTAGAACTGAACTAGAACTGAACTAGAACTGAACTAGAACGGAACTAGAACTGAACTAGAACTGAACTAGAACTGAACTAGAACTGAACTAGAACTGAACTAGAACTGAAACTGAACTGAAACTAGAACTAGAACTGAAACGAAACTGAACTAGAACTGAAACTAGAACGAACTAGAACTGAAACCTAGAACTGAACGAGACTGAACTAGAAACTAGAACTAGAATGAACTAGAACCTATAACTGAACTAGAACTGAACTAGAACTGAACTAGAACTGAACTAGTAAACTGAACTAGAACTGAACTAGAACTGAACTAGAACTGAAAACTAGAACTGAAACTAGAACTGAACTAGAACTGAACTAGAACTGAACTAGAACTGAACTAGAACTGAACTAGAACTGAACTAGAACTGAACTAGAACGGAACTAGAACTGAACGAGAACTTGAACTAGAACTTGAACTAGAACGAACTAGAACTGAACTAGAACTGAACTAGAACTGAACTAGAACTGAACTAGAACTGAACTAGAACTGAACTAGAACTGAACTAGAACTGAACTGAACTAGAACTGAACTAGAACTGAACTAGAACTGAACTAGAACTGAACTAGAACTGAACTAGAACTGAACTAAAACTGAACTAGAACTGAACTGAACTAGAACTGTAGTAGAACTGAACTAGAACTGAACTAGAACTACATTTTTATAAATATTAAAAAAAATTGTGTTCCTACAAATCGTCTAAATTTTTGATGTCTTCCTAATATGTTCGAGTGTGTTTGTTAATTTTATAAACACAGTATTAAAAGGTATGACAACAATCAATATTTAACAACTCTTTTTTTATGAAGCACAGGCGTAGAACAAGAATTTACCACTGACTCCAACCACTACCTATCCACTCATAAAGTTTGCATTACGGCAACTACGTCCATGTTTTTGAAGAGTAAATTTGCGAATATTTGTTTGAATAAATTTATATGTGTTGGTAGTTTGTATAAATTAAAGAAAAAAAAAAGATGATCAGTATTACAATATATTTACAAATTAAGTTTTATATAATGCTAAATAAGCAACATGTAAAGAATATATTTTAAAATATTCAATAGTATACATTTAAGTTGTAATTTTCTTTTTGAATGTAAAGCATATTTTAAGGAGTATTCTTTAAATGGATATTAAAAAGTTTAATTTTAATTGGAAGAGTACTTGCTGGGGTGTTGTTCTGAGGTTATATTGATAAAAGATAAGTTTTACTAGAATAATTTAAAAATTTTTTACAAAAGAATAATAAAAATCTATTTACCTACTTATATGTGTATCTAACTTCTTTATAAACTTTTTCTCTTTTTTGCTTTTTCGCCAACTTCATTAATATTCATTAATCCAATATCCTAAAAGTATGCTTTACTTTTTTCCCCAAATCTCATAACGTTAAGTAAATACAATATATCACTTCATAATCCCATTATTAAAAAACTATTTTCTTTTAAACCAAAAGTGTACAAATCCTTTTCATTTAGCTAAACTTACATTCAACACCACTAAACTAAAATATTATTATTATTATATTTTTATACTAGTAGTTAGTTTCACTTATAACAACATTTTCAAATTTATATAGAATTTTCTTTATTCATATGCCCAACAATTCTTAATATTCGTGTTCTATTACTATACAAATTTTCCTACTACTAGCCATGGTGGCTTTTCATTTCCGTTTCTTATTTTTACACCAACAACAACAATAGCAGCCAGCAACAAGAGCACAACAACAGTAAAAACAAATTTTTCCAATTATTTTAAGTGGTTTGTATACTTTTGTATTTGTTTTCACGTATTTCTAACCCCTCCCCCTCCCCCCTACAACAACTACAAAGCTTTTTTCTTCTTTACATCTTTTGCCATCCAACTGCTTGTCAGTGTCAGAGCAGTATATACCCCTGTATTCGTACACCTCTGTTAAATTTAGGAGTATGTAGTAAGAAAAAAGGTTAAAAGCTTAACTTGTAAAAGCCATTTCTACTACCTCTATGACTATACACTTCTGTAAGGGTTCTCTTTCAATAAATATTATTTAAAATGCTTTCTGTTGGAATAAAGCTCAGCATAAATTATGTATTTTTTTTACAAAAATTGATATATGATTTTCTTAGATATCATTGTATTTTATTAGATTTTTTCCTATACCTATTCTATACAAAAAGACATTTGGTACATCCTGTAAGTATGCAAACTTATTTGTTAATGTCTGGTTGCTTGCCTTAATGGGAGTAAAGTTGCTGAGAGTTAGTAAATGAATGAGTGAGTATATGGGTGGTTGGTTGTTTGTTTGAGTGGAGTGCTGTTATATATGTGTCATAAACAAACTGTAAACATTTTAAGATTTCTCTTTATTATTAATATCATTAATCTGTATTTTATATATTAAATTGTATTACTAAATTTATTTGTAGTCAGATATGGGGTATTCTTGCGAAAATGAATTTACATAATTTTTTAAAGTTTTTTTTTTTAGTTTTCAAGTTAAACTCCTTAAAGTAGGCACTTAGGGTATTGCAGGGTGTATAAAATAGCGAGAAATTAGACTGGACTATAGACTAGACTATGCATTAGACTGGACTATAGACTAGACTATAGACTAGACTATAGACTAGACTAGACTATAGACTAGACTATAGACTAGACTAGACTATAGACTAGACTATAGACTAGACTGTAGACTAGACTATAGACTAGACTATAGACTAGACTGTAGACTAGACTATAGACTAGACTATAGACTAGACTATAGACTAGACTATAGACTAGACTATAGACTAGACTATAGACTAGACTATAGACTAGACTATAGACTAGACTATAGACTAGACTATAGACTAGACTATAGACTAGACTATAGACTAGACTATAGACTAGACTATAGACTAGACTATAGACTAGACTATAGACTAGACTATAGACTAGACTATAGACTAGACTATAGACTAGACTATAGACTAGACTATAGACTAGACTATAGACTAGACTATAGACTAGACTATAGACTAGACTATAGACTAGACTATAGACTAGACTAGACTAGACTAGACTATAGACTAGACTATAGACTAGACTATAGACTAGACTATAGACTAGACTAGACTATAGACTACTAGACTATAGACTAGACTATAGACTAACTAGACTATAGACTAGACTATAGACTAGACTATAGACTAGACTATAGACTAGACTATAGACTAGACTGACTATAGACTAGACTATAGACTAGACTATAGACTAGACTATAGACTAGACTATAGACTAGACTATAGACTAGACTATAGACTAGACTATAGACTAGACTATAGACTAGACTATAGACTAGACTATAGACTAGACTATAGACTAGACTATAGACTAGACTATAGACTAGACTATAGACTAGACTATAGACTAGACTATAGACTAGACTATAGACTAGACTATAGACTAGACTATAGACTAGACTATAGACTAGACTATAGACTAGACTAACTAGACTATAGACTAGACTATAGACTAGACTATAGACTAGACTATAGACTAGACTAGACTAGACTATAGACTAGACTATTGACTTAACTATAGTCTAGACTATAGATTTGACTATAGATTAGGCAATATAATTTTGTAGGCTAGACTATAGATTAGATAATAAATTCGACTATAAACAAGATTATAGTTTAGACTATATGCTAGACTGTAGACTATTCCATAGACTATTCTACAGAAATGACTATAAACAAGACTATAGACTAGAATAATTAATAACTGGAGTTTAAGGTATAGGGCCTGGATATGTTAAAGCTTATTGCTTCAAAAGCTTCTAGTAAAGGCCCAAAATTTGTAAAAGCTTCTGGCAAAATATTAAATCAATTTTTCTTGCAATTATTCAAAATTAATTACGTTTTTAATCCTAAAATATGACTTTGAGACATTAACCTCTCTAATTGGCAGAATATTTTAAGGCTTTACAATATTGATTATTTTCCATTGTCTACTTTAAGGCTGTAAATATTAAGTTTAAAGCTTATAGCTTATTTCATTTTGTCAAATCTATAGCCAAATGTAATTAGAAATCATTAAATAACTTAATTAATATTCTAATAACTTAAGATGACAACAGCAACATAATAACATATCTACAGTATTTGTATCAGATTGTTTGACATCTTTATGGATTTATATACTAAACGTATAGATGTGTGTCAACAAAAAAATACAATTACAATAATGACAAAAAAGAAAGAAATGAAAAATGATAATTAACAAACACAAATGCATTTATTTTAATTAAAACATATTAGAGACAAAAATCATATAAATTGAGAGAGATAATAATGATTAATCACTGATTTTTTACATAATACCTCGTAAAAACTACTCTCGGTTTTACTGTTGCTGTCACATTATGTAAAAAATGAGCAACAAAGAAACACTGGGAGGAAAAAAATCAATTTATATACTTTGTATATAAACTTATATACATATCCATACATTTGACATAGTAGATATATTCAAACCTACTCATACACACATAAAAAATAATTTTTCGTAATAAATATTATGATAAGCAAACACCCATGAAATAGGTCAAATGTCAGGGGTAAAATTTCCGTGATAATTTAATTTTTGAAAAAAAAAATGAACGTAAAACCGTTTTTATTTTACTGTAAATCTACAGAGAACAAAAAAAAAAAAAACACACACACAAACCAACTCACATTTTAACATATAATAAATAGCTTAAAATTACTGGAAAATTATTTGAATGTGTGTGAATAATACAAAAAAAAAAAAAAAAAAAAAATAACAGCAAAAAATCCCTAAAGTAGGCATTAAATTTTGTTTATTAAGCGTATATAACTGTATATATGAAATTTTGTTGTTATTCAAAAATTTAAATCACTTGCAGTGCGAACAAGTGTGTGTGTGTAATTTGTTGAATATGTAGAAATAATTTTCAATTATGGCTTTTATTTTATTTCTATATACATTTTAAAGTATACTTATGAGGGCAATTTGGTAAATTTAAAAAAGCATACTTAACAATTTATTTAATGGCAAACTATAAATATCAAAGAAAAACTATATAAAAAAATCTATTTTTGTACTTTTTAACAAAAAATTAAATAGTTTTTAAAACTTCTCTTGTAAAGAAAATTTTAGAAAATTTTCAAAAAACTCAATGATACGTTTTTAGAAGAAATGATTAGAAACATGTCTAGTCTATTGTCTATCCTTGAGTATAGTTTATAATATAGTCTATAGTCTAGTCTATAGTCTAGTCTATAGTCTAGTCTATAGTCTAGTCTATAGTCTAGTCTATAGTCTAGTCTATAGTCTAGTCTATAGTCTAGTCTATAGTCTAGTCTATAGTCTAGTCTATAGTCTAGTCTATAGTCTAGTCTATAGTCTAGTCTATAGTCTAGTCTATAGTCTAGTCTATAGTCTAGTCTATAGTCTAGTCTATAGTCTAGTCTATAGTCTAGTCTATAGTCTAGTCTATAGTCTAGTCTATAGTCTAGTCTATAGTCTAGTCTATAGTCTAGTCTATAGTCTAGTCTATAGTCTAGTCTATAGTCTAGTCTATAGTCTAGTCTATAGTCTAGTCTATAGTCTAGTCTATAGTCTAGTCTATAGTCTAGTCTATAGTCTAGTCTATAGTCTAGTCTATAGTCTAGTCTATAGTCTAGTCTATAGTCTAGTCTAGTCTAGTCTATAGTCTAGTCTATAGTCTAGTCTATAGTCTAGTCTATAGTCTAGTCTATAGTCTAGTCTATAGTCTAGTCTATAGTCTAGTCTATAGTCTAGTCTATAGTCTAGTCTATAGTCTAGTCTATAGTCTAGTCTATAGTCTAGTCTATAGTTAGTCTATAGTCTAGTCTATAGTCTAGTCTATAGTCTAGTCTATAGTCTATTATAGTCTAGTCTATAGTCTAGTCTATAGTCTAGTCTATAGTCTAGTCTATAGTCTAGTCTATAGTCTAGTCTATAGTCTAGTCTATAGTCTAGTCTATAAGTCTAGTCTATAGTCTAGTCTATAGTCTAGTCTATAGTCTAGTCTATAGTCTAGTCTATAGTCTAGTCTATAGTCTAGTCTATAGTTTTAAGTCTATAGTCTAGTCTATAGTCTAGTCTATAGTCTAGTCTATAGTCTAGTCTATAGTCTAGTCTATAGTCTAGTCTATAGTCTAGTCTATAGTCTAGTCTATAGTCTAGTCTATAGTCTAGTCTATAGTCTAGTCTATAGTCTAGTCTATAGTCTAGTCTATAGTCTAGTCTATAGTCTAGTCTATAGTCTAGTCTTAGTCTAGTCTATAGTCTATCTATAGTCTAGTCTATAGTTCTAGCTATAGTCTAGTCTATAGTCTAGTCTATAGTCTAGTCTATAGTCTAGTCTATAGTCTAGTCTATAGTCTAGTCTATAGTCTAGTCTATAGTCTAGTCTATAGTCTAGTCTATAGTCTAGTCTATAGTCTAGTCTATAGTCTAGTCTATAGTTAGTCTATAGTCTAGTCTATAGTCTAGTCTATAGCTCTAGTCTATAGTCTGTCTATAGTCTAGTCTATAGTAGTCATAGTAGTCTATAGTCTATAGTCTAGTCTATAGTCTAGTCTATAGTCTAGTCTATAGTCTAGTCTATAGTCTAGTCTATAGTCTAGTCTATAGTCTAGTCTATAGTCTAGTCTATAGTCTAGTCTATAGTCTAGTCTATAGTCTAGTCTATAGTCTAGTCTATAGTCTAGTCTATAGTCTAGTCTATAGTCTAGTCTATAGTCTAGTCTATAGTCTAGTCTATAGTCTAGTCTATAGTCTAGTCTATAGTCTAGTCTATAGTCTAGTCTATAGTCTAGTCTATAGTCTAGTCTATAGTCTAGTCTATAGTCTAGTCTATAGTCTAGTCTATAGTCTAGTCTATAGTCTAGTCTATAGTCTAGTCTATAGTCTAGTCTATAGTCTAGTCTATAGTCTAGTCTATAGTCTAGTCTATAGTCTAGTCTATAGTCTAGTCTATAGTCTAGTCTATAGTCTAGTCTATAGTCTAGTCTATAGTCTAGTCTATAGTCTAGTCTATAGTCTAGTCTATAGTCTAGTCATATGTCTAGTCTATAGTCGAGTCTATAGTCTAGTCTCTAGTCTAGTCTATAGTCTAGTCTATAGTCTAGTCTATAGTCTAGTCTATAGTCTAGTCTATAGTCTAGTCTATAGTCTAGTCTATAGTCTAGTCTATAGTCTAGTCTATAGTCTAGTCTATAGTCTAGTCTATAGTCTAGTCTATAGTCTAGTCTATAGTCTAGTCTATAGTCTAGTCTAGAGTCAGTCTAGTAGTCTGTAGTCTATAGTACTAGACTTATAGACTAGACTAGACTATAGACCTAGACTATAGACTAGACTATATACTAGATCTAGTATAGTCTAGTCCTAGTAGTCTAGTCTGTAGTCTGTCTATAGTCTAGTCTATAGTCTAGTCTATAGTCTAGTCTATAGTCTAGTCTATAGTCTAGTCTATTGTCTAGTCTATAGTCTAGTCTATAGTCCTATAGTCTATAGTCTAGTCTATATGTCTAGTCTATAGTCTAGGTCTATGTCTAGTCTATAGTCTAGTCTATAGTCTAGTCTATAGTCTAGTGTATAGTTCCTAGTTCTATAGTCTGTCTATAGTCTAGTCTATAGTCTAGTCTATTGTCTAGTCTATAGTCTAGTCTATTGTCTAGTCTATAGTCTAGTCTATAGTCTAGTCTATAGTCTAGTCTATAGTCTAGTCTATAGTCTAGTCTATAGTCTAGTCTATAGTCTAGTCTATAGTCTAGTCTATAGTCTAGTCTATAGTCTAGTCTATAGTCTAGTCTATAGTCTAGTCTATAGTCTAGTCTATAGTCTAGTCTATAGTCTAGTCTATAGTCTAGTCTATAGTCTAGTCTATAGTCTAGTCTATAGTCTAGTCTATAGTCTAGTCTATAGTCTAGTCTATAGTCTAGTCTATAGTCTAGTCTATAGTCTAGTCTATAGTCTCATCTATAGTCTAGTCTATAGTCTAGTCTATAGTCTAGTCTATAGTCTAGTCTATAGTCTAGTCTATAGTGTAGTCTATAGTCTAGTCTATAGTGTAGTCTATAGTCTAGGTTATAGTCTAGTCTATAGTCTAGTCTATAGTCTAGTCTATATTCTAGTCTATAGTCTAGTCTATAGTCTAGTCTACTATTAAATTCCTTTTTTAACACACTTTCGCTAAAGACCACATGTCACTTTATTTAATCAATCAATCAGCAACCCTTTAACCAACATTTCTTTTTTTAATTTAACTATAAAAACCTTTTATTAAAAGCAAACTTTACTCTTTTGTTGTTGTTGTAATATTGCTTAAACAAATGCTAGCGATTTTTTTAATTAACTTAATTGCTGTTATGATTCTTTTTACACTTAATAAAATTTATACAATAAACACATTTACAGTTTCACCTTTTTTGTTTTGTATTATTATTATTATTAATACAGGTTTTTTTTCAATTTTGTATTACTTTGTAATACAAAGTAACTAATTATATAATATATACTTAAATAAGTCGTGTAATTATCAGTAAATGTTTAACAAAAGCTCAATAATAATAATAACAATAATATTCATAACATTTCAGGTGAGTATGTGTGATTTTTGTTTGATATTACTTTTTTTTTCATATATTATATTTGGTTGATTGATTATTTTTATCAATAACAGAGTTTGTGGTTTTTTATTTTATTTTTTTAATAATAAATAAAAGTGCAAATACAAATAAAATTGATTGTTATATATTATGACAAGTTGTTGATGAACTTTGTGAAAGGAATATTGTAAATAAAGGTGAGAATTTGTTTTAAATTAAGTACTTTTTCTGTGAACTTTGTCTGAGTTTTTGACGAAAAACTTCAAATTTCAAAAGAATTATTAAAAAAGTAATTTCCCTTTCTAAATTTTATTTTTCAACTTTGAGTTAAGTTTTATAAAACTTTTTACTGGAAAGCCTATTATTATTTCTTCATATTTTGAAAGACCAAAGTGTTATGCATAAAACAATACCTTTTTTATGGAAATCGGTTAAGAATTGTGGAAGTTATTGAAGTTTTTCTAAAGTGCTTTATAATTTTACGTTATACATATGACTTGCAGTTACAGTTTTTGCATACTTTTAGGCGTTTTTATGAATACTGTTTGAAAAGATCAACCGAGTAGTGTTTTTAATTAGACATAACTCCTACAATTTTCAACCGATTTAGGAAAGTTATACCTTTTTGAATTCAGAACAATATGACTTTAAACTATATTATAAAAGAATTTATATTTTTGTGGAAAATTTTAGAGAAAACGAATTTAAATTCACTTTTATGAAATTTTTTATGCAAAGTTTAAGGGAGAAGTTTTATTAAACTTGACATAAGTTCTACAATTTTCAACAGATTTTGAAGATTTATACGTTGCTGTTTTCAGAACAAAATTGTTTTTAATATTTATTATTTTGATATCAATACTTTTTAAGGAAAATAAAGAGAAAATTTACTTTAAATTTGAAAAAAATCAAATTTAAATTTTGAATTTTCTTGACTTTCTAGATACATTTTCTTCAACATTTTCTATGAAAGCCTATACCTATATTAGTTTAAAAGTGATAGCTATTATCTTTAAGAATATGTTCTTAAGTTTCAGTTTAAGTTTCTTAGCATATCTTTAGGGGTTTTTAATAAAACTCTATGATGAAAATCAGTAGGTTTAATTAAAGTAGAATTAATTCCTCAAATCTTAATCAACTTTAGAAAACGACAACTTGTTATATAAAAAAAAGCTGACTTCCAAAACTAATACTAAGGAACTTATGATTTTATGGAGAAATTTATAGAAAATGGAAGTTAATGTCAACACAATGAAATGTGTATGAAATAGTTTGGTAAGTCATACAAATTGCAACAACTTTTTGTCAGATTATGCAAGTTTCTTTTCAATTTCTTTACTATAGTTATATAGACATAGTTATAAAATAATTTTCTACTTTTTATTACGCCTAAAAGTATGCCTCAATCAAATTTTTTTTTTACCTAAACATTTTTCTATGTTAAACTAATTGATTTTTTTACTACAATTAGTTGATTACTTACTGACTTTTGACAAACATCCAACAACAATCACAAAAATCTACATGTATATTATGTGCAATTTTACATGTGTATTTTAAACACATACACACACATATATATGTATAAAATGGATTTGTTGTTGTGTACTATTCCAGCTACATTTACATATCAAAATTTGTATTTTTCTTCTCAACACAAAAATGCATTAAATTTTCAACATTTTCATTTTTTTTGTGATAAACTAGATTTGTAACAGTTTGCTGATTGTGTTTTACAATATTCATAGCATAATTTAGGGCAAAACATAAAGTCAATTTAATAAAAGTATAAAAAATATGATCTCGTTATACAAAAATTTTTCATAAATTTTTAAAATATGATAACGTTATACATAAATAAATAGCAATTTGTAAGGGGACTTGCCAGTAGGGAAATTATTCTTAACAATATTTTAATGTTAATTAAGGAATTTCCTTGAAAATACAAAAAGCACCAACTTTTTAAAAAATCTCAAAAATGCACAAAAATTAGAAAGTTTTGTGTCCAATAGGAGAAATATTTAAATATTCTCAAAATCTATGTTTGCAGCCCATAAATTATTTTGTATTCCTCACAATTTAAACTCTCTGTGTAAATAGGGAATTTAAATGAATATGAAAAATATCTCTCTATATACATATGTATTTGTTTTAAATGTTTATTTTATTTATTGCTATATAGATATTTGTATATAAATTGATATATATATATATACAACAAATATTTTTTATTTTTATTTTCCTTACCAGCCCAACACTTTGGGGAATTTTACTGAAATATTTATTTTTATTTATTTTCAAAAAAAAAAAAAAAAAAAAAAAAATTGCTGTTTTAAGAAAATATAAAATTTTTTCCATTTACATTAGAGTAGCATGTGTTATTAAGAGGGTTTTGCTATTATTCTCTTTAGATTTTGTTATGATTTTTTTTTTTTTGTTTTATTACACACAACTATAAATTTGAAAATAATATAAAAATAAACGAAAATTTAATTGCAAAAAGTGGAGAGAAAAAATAACAAGATAAAACCAGCAGTATTTTGCAGTTGTACGCAACCCCACAATGATCGTGTTCAGTTTAATTTGTCCTTTATTTATTATGGTATTTTATGATTATTGGTTGTGTGTGTGTGTGAGAGAGTGATGTGCCAGACCCGTTAGTTTCGGGTTGATGTCTCTAACTAGAGATTTTAGTCATATAGTATAGTCTATAGTATAGTCTATAGTATTGTCTATAGTCTAGTCTATAGTCTAGTCTATAGTCTAGTCTATAGTCTAGTCTATAGTCTAGTCTATAGTCTAGTCTATAGTCTAGTCTATAGTCTAGTCTATAGTCTACTCTATAGTCTACTCTATAATCTAGTCTATAGTCTAGTCTATAGTCTAGTCTATAGTCTAGTCTATAGTCTAGTCTAGTCTATAGTCTAGTCTATAGTCTAGTCTATAGTCTAGTCTATAGTCTAGTCTATAATCTAGTCTATAGTCTAGTCTATAGTCTAGTCTATAGTCTAGTCTATAGTCTAGTCTATAGTCTAGTCTATAGTCTAGTCTATAGTCTAGTCTTAGTCTAGTCTATAGTCTAGTCTATAGTCTAGTCTATAGTCTAGTCTATAGTCTAGTCTATAGTCTAGTCTATAGTCTAGTCTATAGGTCTAGTCTATAGTCTAGTCTATAGTCTAGTCTAGTAGTCTAGTCTAGTAGTCTAGTCTATAGTCTAGTCTATAGCTAGTCTATAGTCTAGTCTATAGTCTAGGCTATAGTCCTAGTCTATAGTCTAGTCTATAGTCTAGTCTATAGTCTAGTCTATAGTCTAGTCTATAGTCTAGTCTATAGTCTAGTCTATAGTCTAGTCTATACGTCTAGTCTATAGTCTAGTCTATAGTCTAGTCTATAGTCTAGTCTATAGTCTAGTCTATAGTCTAGTCTATAGTCCTAGTCTATAGGTCTAGTCTATAGTCTAGTCTATAGGTCTAGTCTAGAGTCTAGTCTATAGTCTAGTCTATAGTCTAGTCTATAGTCTAGTCTAGTAGTCTAGTCTAGTCTATAGTCTAGTCTATAGTCTAGTCTATAGTCTAGTCTCTAGTCTAGTCTCTAGTCTAGTCTCTAGTCTAGTCTCTAGTCTAGTCTATAGTCTAGTCTATAGTCTAGTCTATAGTCTAGTCTATAGTCTAATCTATAGTCTAGTCTATAGTCTAGTCTATAGTCTAGTCTATAGTCTAGTCTATAGTCTAGTCTATAGTCTAGTCTATAGTCTAGTCTATAGTCTAGTCTATAGTCTAGTCTATAGTCTAGTCTATAGTCTAGTCTATAGTCTAGTCTATAGTCTAGTCTCTAGTCTAGTCTCTAGTCTAGTCTCTAGTCTAGTCTCTAGTCTAGTCTATAGTCTAGTCTATAGTCTAGTCTATAGTCTAATCTATAGTCTAGTCTATAGTCTAGTCTAGTCTATAGTCTAGTCTATAGTCTAGTTTAGTCTAGTCTATAGTCTAGTTTAGTCTAGTCTATAGTCTAGTCTAGTCTATAGTCTAGTCTATAGTTTAGTATATAGTCTAGTCTATAGTCTAATCTATAGTCTAATCTATAGTCTAGTCTATAGTCTAATCTATAGTCTAGTCTATAGTCTAGTCTATAATATAGTCTATAGTCTTGTCTATAATCTTGTCTATAGTCTAGTCTATAGTCTAGTCTTTAGTCTAGTCTATAGTCCAGTCTATAGTCTAGTCTATAGTCTAGTCTACAGTTTAGGCTATAGTTTAGTCCATAGCCTAGTCTATAGTCAAGTCTATAGTTTAGGCTATAGTTTAGTCTATAGCCTAGTCTACAGTCAAGTCTATAGTCAGGTAGTTAGGTCTATAGTCTAGTCTGTAGTCAAGTCTATATTCTAGTCTAGTCTATAGTCTCGTCTATAGCCTAGTCTATAGTCCAGTTTATAGTCTAGTCTATAGTCTAGTCTATAGTTTAGTCTATAGTCTAGTCTATAGTCTAGTCCATAGTCTAGTCTATAGTCTAGTCTATAGTCTAGTTTACACTATAGTCTAGCCTATAATCTAGTCAATAGTCTAGTCTATAGATTAGTCTACTGTACCTTATATTCTGCTGGGTAGAGAGAGAGAGAACTTTACATTTGTTAATACACAAATTATTGCAATTTGTGTGTATGAGTGTGTGTTAAAGCCAACACCAACTACAACAAAAAAGAAACCAAGCGAATTTATTAATATTATAATGGTTTCAAATGGAATTGACCAAAATTTATGGCCCTTTTCTTTGTCATTTTAATGTATTCGATTACAATACATATAACTCCACTCTTTCTCTTGCTAGCAAAACTCACTCACTCCCTCTCTCTCTCTGTCTATTCAATTCCCCCGAAAAAGGTACTTTAGGTTTCGTTAATTTAATGCACTTCACAAGATTAACAATTTATACCGAAGTATGTATATATGTATGTATGTATGAGTTTAGTAGTGTAGTAAACTTTAACAGTTTGTCTCCTTGTACTCTTTCTTTTATACGTTAGGGTGGTGTTGTAATGTTAATAATGTTTATGGTCTGATTGGTATGGTTGGCTGTCTGCCCTCCTGTTTGAAATATAATATTTAGCATATTTGCAATTTGAATTTTAAAAAGATTATATAGAAAATTTATTATTATGTTGTGTGTATATAATGTTCAATTTTAATTTGTTTTGAAAAGAAAACAACATACATTAATAACAGAAAACGCCTTAAAATATGCATATCTTTTAAATTGGAAAATTTGATACGTATACAATATTAAATTGAGTTTTGCAAATGTAAATTAGTTATAAAATTGGAATATTTTTTTTTTTGCAATTTTCAAGGATTTTACAAATGAGCCTTTGAATTTTAATTGAAATGAATAAAGAGGAGCATAATTGAGAATACTCTAAGCCGATTATTAAGCAAAAATGCACGCATATTCAATTAATTGAGATTCTTGTATTTATTTTTTAAGTTTATTTAGAAAAACATAAATGCAATTATTTACTAGGAATTTTATGTAAATAACATTAAAAATTTATTATGACTTTTTGTGTTAATATATCAAGAAAATAAAAACCTTGAAATTTCTATTAAAAACAAATACCAAATATCTATCAACTACTAAAAAATCAATGATCCTTGAAGAAATATTATAGGAAAAAGAGACACTCATAAAAACATACAACACATTTGTATATCTAACATTAATTTTAAATAAATAATAAAATAAACAATTTTACATAATACCCATAAATCTCTGAGTAAATATGTAATAAAATTAATAAAATCGTTAACAGAAAACTAAACTAATTTTTATAATCAATGATCCTTGAATTAGTCACCAAACAACAACTTACATATAACCTTTCAAATGTACGTAGAACAAAAAATAAGCAATAGAATGATATATAGTACTTAACCAAATTAACACTACAAACTAACATCCTACTCTCCTTTTTAACAAAATATATTGACACCCCCACAAGCAACACCCACCCTCTCAGTAAAAAAAATACACACATACACAATATCCTGCTCTCGTACATAACATGAAGCCAAAATAAAGTCAAATGAAATAATGAATATACATACAACTACAAATATACAAAACATACAGACATGCATGCATAGAAAAGTACCGTTTGATGGCATTACACAATTAGGGAGAGCAAACAACTAGAACTAAACTAGAACAGAACTAAAACATAATAGAACTGAACTAGAACTGAACAGAACTGAACAGAACTGAACAGAACTGAACTAGAACTAGAACTGAACTAGAACTGAATTAGAACTGAACTGGAACTGAACTAGAACTGAACTAGAACTGAACTAGAACTGAACTAGAATTGAACTAGAACTGAACTAGAACTGAACTAGAACTGAACTAGAACTGAACTAGAACTGAACTAGAACTGAACTAGAACTTGAACTAGAACTGAACTAGAACTGAACTAGAACTGAACTAGAACTGAACTGAACTAGAACTGAACTAGAACTGAACTAGAACTGAACTAGAACTGAACTAGAACTGAACTAGAACTGAACTAGAACTGAACTAGAACTGAACTAGAACTGAACTAGAACTGAACTAGAACTGAACTAGAACTGAACTAGAACTGAACTAGAACTGAACTAGACTGAACTAGAACTGAACTAGAACTGACTGAACTAGAACTGAACTAGAACTGAACTACTAGAACTGAACTAGAACTGAACTAGAACTGAACTAGAACTGAACTAGAACTGAACTAGAACTGAACTAGAACTGAACTAGAACTGAACTAGAACTGAACTAGAACTGAACTAGAACTAGAACTGAACTAGAACTAGAACTGAACTAGAAATGAACTAGAACTGAAACTAGAAATGAACTAGAACTGAACTAGAACTGAACTAGAACTGAACTAGAACTGAACTAGAAGACTAGAACTGAACTAGAAATGAACTAGAACTGAACTAGAAATGAACTAGAAATGAACTAGAACTGAACTAGAACTGAACTAGAACTGCACTAGAACTGAACTAGAACTGAACTAGAACTGAACTAGAACTAGAACTGAACTAGAAATGAACTAGAACTGAACTAGAAATGAACCAGAACTGAACTAGAACTGAACTAGAACTGAACTAGAACTGAACTAGAACTGAACTAGAACTGAACTAGAACTGAACTAGAACTGAACTAGAACTGAACTAGAACTGAACTAGAACTGAACTAGAACTGAACTAGAACTGAACTAGAACTGAATTAGAACTGAACTAGAACTGAACTAGAACTAACTAGAACTGAACTTGAACTGAACTAGAACTGAACTAGAACTGAACTAGAACTGAACTAGAACTGAACTAGAACTAAACTAGAACTGAACTAGAACTGAACTAGAACTGAACTAGAACTGAACTAGAACTGAACTAGAACTGAACTAGAACTGAACTAGAACTGAACTAGAACTGAACTAGAACTGAACTAGAACTGAACTAGAATGAACTAGAACTGAACTAAAACTGAACTAGAACTGAACTAGAACTGAACTAGAACTGAACTAGAACTGAACTAGAACTGAACTAGAACTGAACTAGAACTGAACTAGAACTGACTAGAACTGAACTAGAACTGAACTAGAACTGAACTAGAACTGAACTAGAACTGAACTAGAACTGAACTAGAACTGAACTAGAACTGAACTAGAACTGAACTAGAACTGAACTGAACTAGAACTGAACTAGAACTGAACTAGAACTGAACTAGAACTGAACTAGAACTGAACTAGAACTGAACTAGAACTAGAACTGAACTGAGAACTGAACTAGAACTGAACTAGAACTGAACTAGAACTGAACTAGAACTGAACTAGAACTGAACTAGAACTGAACTAGAACTGAACTAGAACTGAACTAGAACTGAACTAGAACTGAACTAGAACTGAACTAGAACTGACAGTAGACTTAAAGAAGATGAGAAGCAATCAAGTACTTTTAGACCTAAAAAGTACTATTATAAAGGAAATTAGTCCTATTTCACAATTGCAATTTTCCATGTCTGAGAGTGTCAGTTATAATGATGCAACAAATTTATGTATGTATGTGTATTGGGCAAAATGTCTGTAAGCATAAGTATGCCTGTATATATATGTATGTTCATATATAAGTAGAATGAACTGTAATGAATATCAATAAAATATAGAGTAATAAACACTGAGAAAAATCAATTGAAATCCTTTTATATAATTAATATTTTTGGGGGTAGCTATTATATTTTTATAAATTTGTCTTGCTAATATTGTAAATCTATTTTCATCTGCTTTAAAAATTTTCCTTATTTTTCTGGCAGTGTATTTATTGGCCTTTTTTTTTCATGCTAAAAGCAACTCATAAAATCGTACAAGTGCGTAAAGTTAGTTTCCTTTTTTGCGTAAAAGTTTTTAAGTGAAAGAAAAAAAAAAAAAAAACAAAAACATTTTTACAAAAGAAAACCAATAAATTTTTATAAAGCAAAAAGAGAATAAATATTCAGTAGAAACAAACAAAAATTCTAGAGACCAAAACTATAAATATAAGAGATTTTTAGACTTAAGCCTAAAATTTCGGAAAACAATATTAAAAGCCAGAGGATTCTAGGATGAATAATGTATAGTTGGCATTGATGTAAAGTTTTAAACCCAGTGATCAGTAAAGGCAAAGTTTTTGCTGAGAAATTTGATTCAGCCAGCTGAATGGTAATAATATAAGAGCTCAGCTGGCTGAATTGTTAGTTTATTGTGTAATAATATAGCATATTTTAAATAAACTTACATTCAGCTAGCTGAATTTTTAAAATAACATCTTAAAACTAGCTGAATTGCTTAAAAACTTATATTCAGTTAGCTGAATTGTGATATTATGACTACTAGTAACTAGATTTTGGATTTTTGATGTTTAAATACAAGTTTCTGCTAATTCAGCTAACTGAATAGATAATATATTGTAGATTGACCAAATTCAACTTGTTGAATAGTAAGTTTTTGGTATTAGTTTTAATATTAAGATAGTTAAAACACTTTTTTGTAAAAAATCACTTAGCTGAATTGCTTAAAACTTACATTCAGCTAGCTGAATTGCAAGTTAAAGGTTTTATTAATAATTTTTTGTGATTTAAATTATATTTTGTTAAAATTCAGCTAGCTGAATTGCAGAATTTTCGTTTCTTACCAAATGTTTTTTATAAAAATATCAATTTTCTGAAAAAAACTTATATTCAGCTAGCTGAATTGCAGAATTTTTATCTATTTCTAAAAATTTTTTATAAAAAATATAAATTTTCTGGAAAAAACTTATATTCAGCTAGCTGAATTCCAATAATTCTTTAAACTAATAACAAAAATCCAAAAATAAGAAATTATTCTTGAAATTTGGTTAGCTGAATAGTAAATTTTTAACAATTTCTCACATTTTCAATTAGAAAATATAAATTTTGTCTCTAAAACTCTTATTCAGCTAGCTGAATTAAGGCCAAAATCTTAATTTACAAATGTAATGACATCAATTTCCAAATCAATTGTTTATAGGGTAATTATTTTTTATTCTTATAGCTATATTATATAGCTATATTAGAGTAAATTGTTTGTAATTTGCAAATCAAATAACACCATAAGTATTAGAATGGCCCTGATTTCGGAAACCAAAAAAAAAAAACTTGTCTAAAAATCTATAAAACTATTGGGTTTTAACAAAAGTTTTGAAAGCCTTATGTTATTTTTTGCATTTCAATTCTAAATGAAAACATCTATAGATTTTTCTATAGGGGTGGTCCCTCCTAATATTCATACATATGTATTTCAATATCTTTTTGGTATTTTTCTTTTCTACTCCTTACCCAACAACAAGTACCATTTGATTGGATTTTGTTCTGGTGAGCTTTTCCTTCTTGTTTATGGCTGTATTTTTCCAAGAATTCTAATAGATTTATTTTTTTCCTTGTGTTTTTCAACACTTAAGGCTTTCGTTTTTTTTTGTTTTTTTTTTTTTGTTTTTAACTTTCTTTAGTCAATAAATGTTGTTGTATTTATTGGTGTAAGAAATATTGAGTTTTAATTGTGTTACAAATGTGTTAATTTGATTAATATTTATTAAATTATGGGGAAAAAATGTTAGAATTTAGGTTAAAATAAAGAAAAATCAATTTATTTTTTAAAAGCAATGTAAACATATTGAAGTTAAAAGCAATTCAGCTAGCTGAATAAGCATAATATTGTAATTTTTATGAAATTTTTAACGAATTAGTAAAATTTCGTTGGTTATATTATAATTCAGCTGGCTGAATTTAAGCAAAACATTGATTAAAAAGCATATAATTACAAATTTTTAATAAATTATTGAAAGAAATGTATTTTTTGTACAAATTCAGCTAGCTGAATTGAAGTGTTGATGTGTTGTGATTAAGTTTTCATCGAAAATCTAATATTTTTATATATAATATTCAATTCAGCTAGCTGAATTTAGTCAAACAATATTAAGATTGCAATTTTTTAATAATTTATTGAAAAAAATGTATTTTTGTGTAAATTCTGTTAGCTGAATTGCAGTGTTGCTGTAGGATCTATTATGTTTTCAACGTTACATTAAAAAATTGCTATTTTTAGTTCAATTCAGCTAGCTGAATTAAACAAAAATTAACCCAAAGACGAATTTTACAAATTCAGCTAGCTGAATTGCATATTTTTAGATAAATTTATACTATTTTAAAGGATTTTGACTTTTTTAAACAAATTCAGCTTGCTGAATTAGATTATTTCTAAGTAATTTCTCTCAAATTATACTAAAAATTAAATTTTTATTTATAAAAACCTTATTTAGCTAGCTGAATTTGTGATTAACTTTATAATTTAGCTGATTTTGGTATAAAAGTAATACAAATAATGAAATTTCACAAATTCAGCTAGCTGAATAAGATTATCTTTAGTTTTTTTGCATGAAATTTGGGTAGAAAACAAATTTTAAGTTCTAAAAACCTTATTCAGCTAGCTGAATTTAACAATTCTTAGTTAATTAATAATATTTACATATAGTTACAGTAACTTTTAATGAAATTTCGTAGCTGAATTGTGCTAAACTTTATAATTTAGTTAATTTTAGTATAAAAGTAATACAAATAATTAAATTTCACAAATTCAGCTAGCTGAATAAGATTATTTTTAGCTTTTTTCCATGAAATTTGGGTAAAAAACTAATTTTAAGTTTTAAAAACCTTATTCAGCTAGCTGAATTTAATATTTTTTGGTAAATTTACTCTTGTTAAATGAAATTTTGCTAATTCAGCTAGCTGAATTAGAGTATTCTTAACTTTTTAATTTAATACAACAATTAAAAACAAATTTTGGTAATAAAATTACTTATTCAGCTAGCTGAATAAGTGGTAACTATGAGACTTGGCTTACTCTTATAAACTTTTTTTCTTTTCTTTACATTTTATCGATTTTCTTTATTTAATTTTATTGCAACAACAAATAAATTTTCATTTTTTTTAACAAACAGAAAAATCTATATAAAATTTAGCTTACTTTTTCTAAACGCCTACCAATATGCTTTAACAAATTATGCTAAATAAACGTAAGCCAACAAAAAGGCAATTTTCATTACAATAAAAAGAAAGGTATTTAACCACTACAAATTAATAAAATGTCTTCTTTTCTACTTTCTTTGTTTATTTAATATTATAATTTATATTTATGCAACAGCAAAGAAAATGAAATGAAAGCGAAGTAAAAGAGGAAAAAAAAACACATACAATTAGGCGGCAAAAACAAATGGATTAAAATATATTTTTCTTTTTGACTCGCTTTTTCTCTCCCTCTCTTGCACTATAGTGTCTTTATCACTCTTTACGTCCCTGTCAAACGGTTTTCTTTGAGCTCCAACAATATAATATAACAATAGCAAAAAAATAACAACAAAAAATTAGACTACAGCTTGAGGAGGAAGACGTGTGGATGACGGTGTGGCATGCCTTGTGGTAATTAAAAAAGGAAATGTAATGTAAGTGGCATTTTACTCGCATACTCTCTCCAGCTGGCTACCTATAAGCTAATGTAGCCGTGTTTATGGTTAAGAGAGTAGTAGAATGGTATTTATTTTTCCTTTACACTTGTTCTATATAACGTTATTTGCAAATAGAGCCAAGTACTTTATATTTCTTGAAATCTAAATACATAAAATAATTAAAAATAAGCAACAAATGTTGTTTGGCTGGCAAACAATTTTGTTTTTTTTTTTAAGAATATTTTTGGTGGTTTGACGCCTTATGTAATTTTAAAATAGAAAAAAATTAAAGCCTATTTTAAGGCATAAAAACTGTTGCTTGCAATTTCCTTAATTATTATTATTATTTATTGTTATTCATAATTTAATAACAAAGAATCTATTACTTTTTTGCAAATGAAATTGTAAAAGTCTCAAATATTATCATAAACTTCCATTAAATTAGATTAAATAATAAAAATGTAGTAAATATAAGAAATACATTTATATGTGTATATGTAAGTAGATGTCTTAGACTCACCATGGACCAAAACCAAAAAGCAAAAAGTAGAAAAAAAAAACAAACATAAAAATAAATATTCTAATTCCCATAAGATTATCTAGTAATGTATTAAATAAAGTACTTATTCTTATACTCCATCTACTACAATTTTTCGCATCTCCCTCAGTGCTGGTTGTTGGGGGAGGTCGCCAGTAAAGGAATGAATTGTTTGATTAAGAAGTATTGAAAATTGTAACAAAATAAAACTTAACATGGATGATTAGTATAACAAAATGTCAGCATATAAACTATTCAGCTAGCTGAATAACAAAACTTCACCATATAATCTATTCAGCTAGCTGAATAACATTAATTTTCACAATTTTATGAAAATTTCTTTAAAATTTACAAATTTTTATTATTAAAACCAAATTCAGCTAGCTGAATAACATTAATAAAGTCAAAATTCTTCAAATTTCAACGCAAATTTTGTGATTTATTGTTTTTTTAACAAATTCAGCTAGCTGAATAACCTTAATAAAGACATGTTTCTTTACATTTTAAAGAAAATTATGTGACTTGTTGTTTTTCAACAAATTCAGCTAGCTGAATAGCAATAATATGTTAAATTTAATGTATATTTTAACTAAAAAGTGTAAATTTGTTATCTTAAATCAAATTCAGCTAGCTGAATAGCAATAATATTACGATTTTTATTAAAATTTCTTAAAAAACAGTTTAATTTAGTCATAAAAGTCAAATTCGGCTAGCTAAATAACATTAGTGAAGTGATTTATCTTCACATTTTTACTAAAATTATATGATTTGTTATAGTTCGTCCAATTCAGCTAGCTTAATAACAACAAAATGATAAATTTTATAAAAAATTACAAAAAAAAAGTTTTTAGTTTTTTATAAAAACTAAATTCAGCCAGCTGATTATTAGAAAGAAGGTGATTTTTCTTCAGATTTCAACGAATATTTTATAATTTCAATCTTTATGGCCAATGCAGCTAGCTGAATAGCAGAAATAAGAAGAATTTTATGTAGATTTCATGGAAAATTTTTATAGCTGTTCGCTAAAGCAAGATTCATCTAGCTGAATAGCATTAATATTATAAATGTTAATAAAATTACTTCAAAAAATGTTTAGTTTTCTCATAAAAATCAAATTCAGCTAGCTGAATAGACTTAATATCATCAATTATATTAAAATATCTTGAAAAAACATTTAGCTTTTGCATAAAACCTAAGTTCAGCCAGCTGAATAACATATATTTTCTTTTTACCAAATTCAGCTATCTGGAACGCAACAATATGGTGAATTTTATGTAGATTTCAACGTAAACCTATAAATTTGTTGCTTTAAACCAAATTCAGCTAGCTGAATATCCTTAATTATGAATCTTATACAAATTTCTTCAAAAAAATAATGTGAATTTTGTTTAAATTTTAATGAAAATTATATGATTTGTCTCTTTTAACGCTATTCAGCTAGCTGAATGTCAGCATTTGTTGTCTTAAACCAAATTAAATTAGCTGAATAGGTCAAATATTATGAATTTTGTAGAAATTTTGTTAATTTTCTTATTTGATGCTAATTCAGCCAGCTGATAGCATCAATATTAGGTATTTTGTATAAAATATAGCCAAAATGCTTAAATGTCGTTATATGAAACAAATTCAGCTAGCTGAATAACATTTTTCTTATGATTTTCGTTAAAATTTTAAAGAACATTTTTAAATTTCATTCTAAAAAACAAATTCAGCTAGCTGAATAGCTTTAATATAATAATTTATGTATTAATTTTAACAAAGAGGTGAATATTTGTACACTAAAACAAATTCAGCTAGCTGAATAACATTAATATTATAAATTTTATAAGAATTTCAAAGAAATGTTTTAAATTTCTTTACTTAAACCAAATTCAGCTAGCTGAATAACATTAATATTAGAGATTTTATAAAAATTTCAAAGAAAAAGTTAAAATTTCGTTCTTTAAAACACTAGCTGAACACTTTTCTTCTAAAATTTGTTAAAGTTTTGAAGAAAATCTTAAAACCCCTATTCAGCTAGCTTAATAAATAATTTTAAATTGTGTTTAAAATGTTTTATATTTTTTTAAAGAACACATTCTTTTAAATAATTTTTATAATTTTATCCAGAAAAAAATCTAGTTACTTTTCTATTTTTTCTATAATATTTTCTGCTGATGTTCTATAAAATAAACGATTACAAGCATTATAATTTCTTATAATGGTAAATTTAATACAAACACCTCAAATGTAATATTCCACAACTAAAGCACAAACAACAACTACACATATATCACCAAAGAAAAACCTACACCTCCCCCAAAAACAATTGCTCTGTTACACATACAATCAAAGTAGCAAATGTTGCCGAAAAAAGCAACAATTTTTATTAACAACATAAAATTTTATAGAATAACAAAACATTGAAATATATTACAGCAAAAATATATAAAGAGATCTTTCAGACAAGAAGAAAAATTGTACAGATAAATAGCAGGTAATTCAACAGTAAAGAAAACACCACAAGAATGAATATATAGTGAAAAAGGAAAGAAATAAAAAGGAAAAATCTTGTCAAAATTAAAGGTGAATAAAAATCAAAATAGTTGAACTTTGCCTAAACAAAATCACATACAAACACACACAATAGCGCAAGGAAATACATACAAAGATACATGTGTAGGTTTGAAGTTGTATGAGTTTAGAGTTGAGAGGAAAACGGAAGTAAAACATTAAAAGAGGAAGAAAATTATTATAATAATGCGGGTAAGAAAATGTGTATATGTATGTATATAAAGAGATACGAACACATATACATGTTATAGGTTAAGGCAAATATGTAGAATGAGAGAGGTGGGTTGTAAGAGAGTTTATAAAACTGATAAATTGTGATTAAAACAATACTAAACAAACACATTTAAACAGAACAAATGTATAAAATGAAGCGAATTTAATTTAGCTAACAGTGAAACATAAAAAACTAGCAAATCTAAACAATATTTTAATTGAATGTTGAAAACAACTGAAAGATTTCTTTAAGTAAATTATATGCTACTTCTCTACCCTCAACTGTTTGTTATTCCTTTCAAAGTTTATTTACCTTTTAAATAACATTATATTATTAAGATTACAGAAAAATACTAAAGAAAATTTATTAAAAACGCGTGTGTTTATTTGCTAATAATAGTAATAGATGAACATTTTCTATATTAAAAGTGATTACTTTCAACACACGTTTTCAGTTGTTGTTGCTGCAACATTGGTCGTAGAAGTTGAACTATTTTAAGAGAAAAACTCTGACATAAAATACATACATATAAACTATAAAGTCAGAAATGTTAAAAACAACAATGTTGCGCCTGTAATAGTTATAATTAAAATTCAGCTAGCTGAATAGCATTCAAATTACATATTTTGTTGAAATTTTTATAAAAAGTTTTTAGATTTTAACTTTAAAGCAAATTCAGCTAGCTGAATATAAATAATATAATGGAATTTAATAAAATATCAATGAAATAAAGTAAATTGAAATAAAAAAACAATTCAGCTAGCTGAATATCATAAATATTATAAATTTTGTTAAAATATTTACAACAATTTCTTTATATGTTACTTTATAACAAATTCAGCTAGCTGAATAGCATTAATTTTACAAATTTTATTGAAATTTCAACAGAAACTGTTTAGTTTTTTCTTTAAAACAAATTCAGCTAGCTGAATAACATTAATATTATGAGTTTTAATAAAATATGGACTGAAATTTGCGCATATATTTCTTTAAAGCAAATTCAGCTAGCTGAATAACAATAATATTATGAATTTTACCAATATAAAACAAAAAATTGTCAATTCGCTTTATTAAAACAAAAACAGTTAGCTGAATAGCAGAAATATTAAGACTTTAATTAATATTTTAAGAGAAATATTTAAAATAAGTTCTAAAATGTAAATTCAGCTAGCTGAATAGCATTAATATTATAAATTTTGTTAAAATATCAACTAAACTATATCAAATTGATTTCTTTACCCAAATTCAGCTAGCTGAATAACATTATTACCATGAGTTTTATTAAAATATTTACTAAAATTTATTTATTCGATTTATTTTAACAAATTCAGCTAGCTGAATAACTTTAATATTGTGAATTTTATACAAATTTCAATAAAAGTGTTGTAATTTAATTTCTTAAACCAAATTCAGCTAGCTGAATGGCATTAATTTTGTGATTTTTATTAAAATAATGACTTAAATTTGTTAATTTGTTTCAACAAATTATATTCAGCTAGCTGAATAAAATCAACAACATGAATTTGATTAACATATCAACAAAAATGTTTTAATTTGGTTTATTAACCCTAATTCATCTAGCTGAATAACATCAATATTGTGAATTTTACAACCTTGAAGCAAAGAGAGTCTGTAAAGTAGACCCTGATTAGGGAAAAAAACTGACATCTTACTCTGAAGAACTAAGTTGAAAGAAACCCTTTTCCCCGAGAGGGAGCTAAGCTAAGACTGGTGAAGAAGGACTATATTCCCGTGCATTCAAAGTCCATGAATTTTACAACCTTAAAGTAAAGAGAGTCTGAAAAGAAACCCCTTGTTAGGAAGAATAAGCTCGAGGCTGATTATTGAAAAGAACTGACATCTTACCCTGAATAACTTGGCTGAAAGAAGGGAACTAAGCTAGGACTGGTGAAGAAGGGGGATGTTCCTGTGCTCTCAAACTCCACTGTTTACATTAAAGGAATGGGCGAGCAGCAAATTGACGAACGAGCGCTTAATGGAAATTATTGACTACCAAAATCTTAAAATGTGTGGAAGTGAGAGCACCAAGGCTATCTTGTGAAAAACAAAGAATATGTCATTGGAAGGAGTGTCACATCTAGCCCTGATAAGAAAGCCGAAGCACCTGCAACGGTATTACAGAATCCACTAAAGACAACATAGAAGAATCAAATCCTAGGAGAGAGAAACTAATTTCTAACTAGCTAAAAATTGAGAAAAATCACTCAAAATAGTGAAGATACCCCATTGAATACGATGGCATGCAAAGCATCAATAGCCAGTATAAGCTAACTGGAGGAGTCAAATCCAAACAGCGAGAAGATGATCACAAGCTCGAATAAAGAAGAACGAGAAGATTGTTTGTATTTAATAAGTCCGATGTTAGTATGATGGTTCCTTTTCTTAGTGGAAACTCAGATTTACCGTCACAGCTTTACAAAATTGGACGATCAATTTCTTTGTTATTAACAGGATTTCCTCCGAATTAGATTCTTATGTCTTGGGAGCAATGTTATTCCAGTTATTACATCCTTCAGTAGGGGTGTGATAATCATGAGGTTGGTATCAAACCAATGTGCTTGCACTCTAAAGGAACTTGTTTGAAAGAAACCTTGTTCCCCGAGAGGCAGCTAAGTTAGGACTGATGAAGAAAAGGGATGTTTCTGTGCTCTCAAGGTCCTTTTTTCTACTTAAATGGATGAGACAATCAATTAACGAATGAGTGTTTAATGGAAATTCTTAACTGCCAAAAGTTTTAAACTTGCAGTGGAGAAGTGGGAGCACTCTTCTTGAGGACACTAAGGTTAGCTTGTGAAACACAAAGGATAATGACCCATAATAACTATTAGCCCTGATAAGAAAACCGAAGTACCTACGACGGCATCCTCAGCATCTTTAGCCACTACAGCAACATAGAGGAGTCAAATCCTGAGCTGATCTCTAACTAGCAAAAAAACGAAAAAAGTTACACAAAATAAGGAAAGTATCCATTGAATACGATGGTATCCAAAGCATGATTCTAGTTACTACTAACAAATCCTAACAGCGAGGAGATCAGTACCAAAATTGGATGAGTGGTTGAGAAAGGGCAGTGAAATGCTGTTATAAACTTTCTTACACCTTGGGAGCGATGTTGTTCCAGAAATTACGTCCTTCGGGAGATCTAATCGAATGATTCTAAGGAAATACGTACAGGAAACTGAAAATTAAACGATAATTACTTTAACGGAAAGGTGGGTAGGACGAGTAGACTCTTTATAACGTTTAAGTTCGAAGTTAGTGTAATGGTTCGTGGACACACAGGTTTACGAAAACAACTATCCAAATTTGGACGAATATTGAGCATGCTAAGAGGACAGTAAACTTTAGATGGAATGATTCTAAGGAACTACGTACAGGAAACTGAAAATTTAACGATAATTCCTTTAATGGAAAGGTGCGTAGTATGAGGAGACTATTTATAACGTATAAGTTTGAAGTTGAGCACGCGGAGAGAACAGTAAACGTTAGATTGAATTCTAAGCGACTACGTACAGGAAACTGAAAATTTTACAAAAATTCCTTTAATGGAAAGGTGGGTAGGATGAGGAGACTATTTATAACGTTTAAGTTTGAAGCTAGTGAGATTGTTCGTGGACACACAGGTTTAAGGAAACAACTATCCAAAATTGGACGAATGTTGAGCATGCGGAGGGGAGAGAGAGATACTTTATAAAACTTTCTCTATCATTGACAGGTTTTCACCCAAATTAGATACAAATATCTTGGTAGTAAAGGAGCACTTCTTCAAAAATTATACATCTAGGAAACTGAGTTTCTGATAATTGAACTATAATACCTATACCAGGTTTTTCCATCAACAGTATCCATGAGCAGCACACCACATAATATCTCCAGAAAACTGAGTTTCAAACATTGGATAATCTCATCCATAGATCCCAAGTCCTAAAGTATTTAAATGTTTCAAAGAGAATCTTACACAAAGTGCAGTTATAAAAGAGTATGAGAGTGGGTTGCTATAGAATAAATCAGCCTGAAAGCATGCTTTAGTTTTTAGTATTTCAATGATTGCTTAAGTGTCCCTTTTTTTAATACTATTAGTTAAAAATGCTTTTAAAAACAAATTATTTAAACTGGAAATTTGTTGAAAATGCGCTTTAAATTTATAACAAAAAATGATTAAAAGTTAAGTATTCATTTACTTCAAATACATATTATTTTAAGGAACTTTAAAAAAGCATTATAAATCTGTATTTTGTAGCTTGAAATTTTCTGTTTTTTTTAAGTTATTTTTGTAATTTCATTCAAATTAAAAATTCAACATTTAAAACAACGAACAATGACAATTTGTCAAATGTTGGTTTGAAATTAGCCAAGCAAAACGTCTAGCTGGATAATAGACTGACATTAAATTAGTACCTTAGACATTTGCAATGTGATTTATTTTACAATGTTATTGTTGTTGTTGTTTGAGTTTGTTAATTTATTATTCAAGGGCTCAATACAGTCGCTCTCATACCTGATTGGAAAGAATTTCAAAATAAATTAAAATGTTTGATAAATTTGTTATAAAAATCAACAAAGTTTTTGAAATATTAAGAAAGAGAGTAGTTGTTTTTACTTAAATTTTATAATAAATTGTTTATTATCAACTTTTTCTTTCAGTGTATGCTTAGTAATCTTACTTTTGATTTATAAATAAAACATTCCAAAACATTTAAGTTTCTAAACAAATTCGTTGTGTTTATAATTGACGTATATGTTGTGTGTTTTTTTTTCTATTTAAATAAGCAAAACTTAATATAGAAAAAAAAAAAAAAAATATATAAAAAAACAACAACAACAACAATAGGAATTCTTTTCTAAAAACAAACTGCAATCAATGATGACGTTATTTTTTCTCTACTATATTATATGTAAAAGCAAATGTGTGTGTGTGTTTTTTTGCATTTTCTTGCACATTTTTCTAGATAAAAAAAACCTAAAAAACAACAACAAAAAATTCTAATAAAAACAGACAATGTAGAAGAAGAAATAGTAACAATCTGTCGTTTTAAGTCACTTACTTAAGACTAAATAATTAAGGAAAAAAAACATCAAGAGAAAAATATATAAAAAAAGAGAAAGAGAGAGGGAGGGAGTAAAAGTTTAACAGAGAGAAAAGACATAAAAGCAAATGTAGCAGCAAATAACGGTATTTTCTTTAAGCAAGTCAGCAAGGATGACTATGACTATGTGGGAAAAACTATAATAATATTTATTATTTAATAACAATTACTTATTTTAATTATTTAAAAAAAATTTATTAAAGTTTAACTAAATATTATTTTTACTTTAAAATTAGTCATCTTTTTTGTGGAAAATTTATTTAAATAATTTTTTATATTAAAAAAACCATAAATGTATGACATATAATAAATAGTTTACGTTTTTTTTTTTTTTATTAAATTTAAGAAATTTTCTTAATTTAATATTTCTTAGTAAAACCTATGACTCATGGTAACATGTTACAGTTGCAAAATATTGATTAGTTTTTCTATAGAAATTGATTGATGAAATGCAAAATTATAAAGAATATTTTTTGCAAAATTGATTGAAATAAAATTAAAGTTTATTTAAGAAAATATTAAAATAAAAACAAAATTTTTAAACAAAATCAAAGGAGAGAAAATTTCTTAGAGTTTTTCTATCAGAGTTCATGAGGATGTAATATCTGGCATAACATGGCTCCTTGTATAACGGGATCTAATTAAGGCACTGAGGAGTCTATAAAAGGGAACAAAATTCTACCCAATGCGTTAAGGATGCAACATATCTTTAGCTAAAATGAAGAGGAAAAGGATGTACTCGTAGGGGGTCCTGATCCAAACAAGAATGAAGCAGAAGTGCTAAGATCCCAACATCAAAAAATTGATATCTGGGGCACAGAGTGATGATCATAGCACTTTGAAGGCTAAACCAGACTCTTTTTTAACCTCCTTTGAGGGGAAGAGAATCTCTATTAGTTCTGAGAGGCAAAAGAGCTCGGCATTCTCCATTATCAAAGTCACGACTCTCTCAAGGAGTTAATACTAGCATAGCAACGAAATCAATTCCGAAGATAAGAGCGTTTGCGTATCAATACAATCCGTACCTCTCTCAAAGCTTAAGGATGTACTCAAATGATTTCTTATCCAAACAAGGATGCAGCATATGTGCGACAACATAGCATGGATCTTGAGATAAAAAACGGCTATCTGAACGGCGATCGGAACAGAGGCGGATGTTGAAGAAGATCTTTCCTGAGTTAAGACAGAATCCGATCGCCCGATTAGTTTTTAGAAGCAAAACAGCACGACATTCTCCATTCTTAAAGTAAAGTCAGGGAAATCAATGTCAACGAAATCAATCTCGAAGATAAGAACGTACTGGTGGTGGAAATTGAAGAAGACGTTTTCTCACATCATATTGAGTAAAGACCATGACACTCTGAAGGTTAAAACAGACTCTTCTTTAACCACTTTTGAGGGATAGAGAATCTGATCGCCCGATTAGTTCTGAGAAGCAAAAGAGATCGGTATTCTCCTTTATAAAAGTCAAGGATCGCTCAAGAGATGAGGTACCGAAGATAAGAGCGCTTTAAGAAGAAGTATGTACTAATCTGATCGCCCGATTAGCTCTGAGAAGCAAAAGAGCTTGGCATTCTCCATTCTAAAAGTCAGGGCTCTCTAAATGAATTAGAAAAGAAGTCAGTACTAATGCGGAAGAGGAAGCCAGGCGACGAAAGAGGAAAAGATCTGCCATCCTATGCCAAAGTTGCCGATATATCTAGCTAATCCATACCTCTATCATAAAAAAGTGAATGATATACTCGGAGGGTTTCTAATCCTCTTGACATCAAAATACGGGTATCTGGGGCACAATGGTGGAAGTTGAAGAAGACGTTTCCTCACATCATAATGAGTAAAGATCATAACACTCCGAAGGCTAAAACATACTCTTCCTTAACCTCTTTTGAGGGGAAGAGAATCTCCGTTTAGTTCTGAGAAGTAAAAGAGCTCGACACTCTCCATTCTTAAAGTCAAGGTTCTCTAAAAACGTCAAAGAAATCGAAAGCGGAAGAGGAAGCCAGACGCTGAAAGAGGAAAAGATCTATGATCTATGAAGCCAATTAAACCTCTCTCATAGCTCTTTCCACCCTGAATTCTGAGCGTAGCAAAGGTGAAATATGTACTCGGAGGATTCCTTATTCAAACGAGGATGAAGCAGATGTGCGACAACATAGCTAAGATCTTGGCATCAAAAACGGCTATTTGTGGCATTGAGGTGGAAGTTGGTTAAAGAAGATGTTTTATGACATCATATTGAGTGAAGAAGGCTTAACCAGACTCTTCTTTGACCCATTCTGAAGTAAAGAGAATCCGATCGCCCGATTAGTTCTGAGAATCTAAAGAGTTTGAGAATTTCCATTCGACCGTTTAGTTCTAAGAACCTAAAGAGCTTGGCATTCTCCATTCTTAAAGTCAAGTCTCTCTCAAAGGGTCAGAAAGAGTACGTCAACCAAATCAATCCCGATGATAGAAGTGTTTAAAAAGAAGTCAGTACTAATGCTTAAGGGGAAGAAAAGCCCTGAAAGTGGAAAAGATACGCAAAAGTTGCCAATATATCAAGCCAATCCATACGTCTCTCAAAGGACTTTCCACTGTGAATCAGAAGCGTAGCAAAGTTAAAGATAAATAAGCTATTGAAGGGGCGAGCAAAGAGAAACCGATCACCCGATAAGTTGATGAGAAGTAAAACAAATACCCATCTTCAAATATACTGCTAAGCCAAAGCTCTCTCAAAGTGTTAGGATGAGCAAGTCTCTACCAATAGGGAAGAGGGAACTAGGCAGTAAAAGAGGAAAAATGTGCCATCTTATGTCAAAGTTGCCAAAACGATCTGTTTAGCCAAGCCATGTCTTTCTCAAAGACCTTTCTGCTCAGAAATCTGCGAGTAGGCAGGACAAAGTCAAGTTAGCTGTTGAGTATGCGAGCAAAGAGTATCCGATCTCCAGTTGTCTTGGACACTGAATATAAACCCCAGATGAAAAAAACTTCTCATTCTCCAATATACTGTTTAGAACACGGCTCTCGAAACAAACCCCGAAAAAAGCTCAAAATTTCCCAAGAAAAGATATGTAGACGATCGATCGATAATCCGACGAGTATGGAAGGCAAAGCCAAGTTAGATATAGAGAAGACGAACACGACAAATAAACCAAGCCATAAGATAAGTGCTTTTAAATAGAACTCTGTACCAAAGAGTTAGAGGAAGTCAGATGCTGAAAGATATCTTATACCAAAGTTGCGATGAAAATATACCCGAACATATATATACTATGACAGGCCAAATACCAAAAGACTAGAATGATAAGTTTGGAAGAGCTGAACAACTATAACCTCTGTTTGTTCGAGATTAGAGTTCTTCCAACCCCAACATTTCGTAAAATTTCTCTCAGTGTAGTTTATAATAATCCAATTTCCTCAATTGTCTAAATATATTATTACAGTTACAATTTTTAGCTTTAATAATAGTAATGAGGATGAAGCAACCCTATGGATTTTTATAAAAAAAAAACTCCAGAGAGTGATAGACTAGACAGTTCGTTAAAAACCCTACAAATTTAATTAAGAGTTAAATTACAATTTAAAAGCAAATTTGAAAAAAACCTATAAAAAATTTTATATGTTATGGAAAAAAAAATATAAAAAAATATTCTTTTTATTTATTAACAAATATTTTTTTATTTATAACAAAAAATATTAATATGACCAAAAGTAGAAATAATAATAGAAAATTTTTTTACGTATTACTTTCTTGTTGCTGTGTGCTGTTATAGTGAAGCAATATTTTTTCCCTTTTTAAATAAAATTAAACATGATAAAACACGTACAGGACATTAAGAACCAAACGCGGTATAATTTATGAGTCTACAGAGACTAGGATTTCTTTTTTTTAATTTCCATTACACACACTCAAACATACTCTAAAAGCAGAGCTAAAAAAAATGTGAACTCAAACATGTAATAAAACGGGATGATGCAAAAGTTAAAGAAAAAATTGCGCAGAATCCTTTTAAACAGAAAAAAACTCACTCACTATCTCACTAAACTCTTTTAATTTCTCTCTCTCTCTCTGACTCTAAATTATGAAGTCCAATATGTTAACAAACATCCCTTTGTATAATGAATCCTTATCAACAGCAACATCATCATGATGGTTGTCCTCTTTACTATTACGAGCTCTTCTTTCTACGTCCTTTCCCATAAGGTTAAAATACCGTTAACATGACGCGTCGTTAGTTATTAAACTCTTATTTGTTTTAACAAATAAATTATTTATACGATGTTGTCGTGTAAATATGTATAGTAATTGCAAACCCCCCTCCAACTAAAGAGTGCTGCTGCCAGCAAATAGAGAGAGAGAGAGAGAGAATGAGTCGTTTACTGTTACGTTCTGAGGGTGTTAGTGTTGTTCCTGTTTTGTTGTTTATTGAGGGTGGTATTCGGTTAAGGTGTAAAGTATACGTAATATTAAAGTTTTATAGTGATAAATTTTACACATACAACATTAATAGCAACTCGTTTGTTCGTTTCTAGAGTTCGTTTTCAATAAACGATTACTCGTTCAAATTATTGTTTGTTCGGTTTCATTTAAAAAAAGACAAGTATGTTGGTTTTTTATGCTGCCTGATGTTTGTTCTCTTGAAAAACTGTTTGAAAAATTATACGTTTTAAATTTAAAAAAAAATATATAGGAAATGTTGGAAAAAGGAGATTTTGCGAGTTATTAATACAATTTTCTAAGATTTATAAAGTGTTTTATTAAGAAGAATTTAAGGTTGTAGAATGCAGCTAAAGAAGATTTTTCCCGTAAAGTAAAGGCACAAACCTGTAGTACAGTTCTAGTTCAGTTTCTAGTTCAGTTTCTAGTTCAGTTCTAGTTCAGTTTCTAGTTCAGTTCTAGTTCAGTTCTAGTTCAGTTCTAGTTCAGTTTCTAGTTTAGTTCTAGTTCAGTTCTAGTTCAGTTCTAGTTCAGTTCTAGGTTCAGTTCTAGTTCAGTTCTATTCAGTTCTAGTTCAGTTCTAGTTCAGTTCTAGTTCAGTTCTAGTTCAGTTCTAGTTCAGTTCTAGTTCAGTTCTAGTTCAGTCTAGTTCAGTTCTAGTTCAGTTCTAGTTCAGTTCAAGTTCATTCTAGTTTCAGTTCTAGTTCAGTTCTAGTTCTAGTTCAGGTTCTAGTTCTAGTTCAGTTCTAGTTCAGTTCTAGTTCAGTTCTAGTTCAGTTCTAGTTCAGTTTCTAGTTCAGTTCTAGTTCAGTGTCTAGTGCAGTTCTAGTTCAGTTCTAGTTCAGTTCTAGTTCAGGTTCTAGTTCAGTTCTAGTTCAGTTCTAGTTCAGCAGTTCTAGTTCCAGTTCTAGTTCGGGCAGTTCTAGTTCAGTGTCTAAGTTCACGCTTCTTAGTTCAGTTCTAGTTCAGTTCTAGTTCAGTTCTAAGTTCAGTCTAGTTCAGTTCTAGTTCATTCTAGTTCTAGTTCAGTTCTAGTTCAGTTCTAGTTCAGTTCAGTTCTAGTTCAGTTCTAGTTCAGTTCTAGTTCAGTTCTAGTTCAGTTCAGTTTCTAGTTCAGTTCTAGTTCAGTTCTAGTTCAGTTCTAGTTCAGTTCTAGTTCAGTTCTAGTTCAGTTCTAGTTCAGTCTAGTTCAGTTCTAGTTCAGTTCTAGTTCAGTTCTAGTTCAGTTCTAGTTCAGTTCTAGTTCAGTTCTAGTTCAGTTCTAGTTCAGTTCTAGTTCAGTTCTAGTTCAGTTCTAGTTCAGTTCTAGTTCAGTTCTTTTCTTCTAGTTCATAGTTCAGTTCTAGTTCAGTTCTAGTTCAGTTCTAGTTCAGTTCTAGTTCAGTTCAGTTCTAGTTCAGTTCTAGTTCAGTTCTAGTTCAGTTCTAGTTCAGTTCTAGTTCAGTTCTAGTTCAGTTCTAGTTCAGTTCTAGTTCAGTTCTAGTTCAGTTCTAGTTCAGTTCTAGTTCAGTTCTAGTTCAGTTCTAGTTCAGTTCTAGTTCAGTTCTAGTTCAGTTCTAGTTCAGTTCTAGTTCAGTTCTAGTTCAGTTCTAGTTCAGTTTAGTTCAGTTCTAGTTCAGTTCTAGTTCAGTTCTAGTTCAGTTCTAGTTCAGTTCTAGTTCAGTTCTAGTTCAGTTCTAGTTCAGTTCTAGTTCAGTTCTAGTTCAGTTCTAGTTCAGTTCTAGTTCAGTTCTAGTTCAGTTCTAGTTCAGTTCTAGTTCAGTTCTAGTTCAGTTCTAGTTCAGTTCTAGTTCAGTTCTAGTTCAGTTCTAGTTCAGTTCTAGTTCAGTTCTAGTTCAGTTCTAGTTCAGTTCTAGTTCAGTTCTAGTTCAGTTCTAGTTCAGTTCTAGTTCAGTTCTAGTTCAGTTCTAGTTCAGTTCTAGTTCAGTTCTAGTTCAGTTCTAGTTCAGTTCTAGTTCAGTTCTAGTTCAGTTCTAGTTCAGTTCTAGTTCAGTTCTAGTTCAGTTCTAGTTCAGTTCTTAGTTCAGTTCTAGTTCAGTTCTAGTTCAGTTCTAGTCAGTTCTAGTTCAGTTCTAGTTCAGTTCTAGTTCAGTTCTAGTTCAGTTCTAGTTCAGTTCTAGTTCAGTTCTAGTTCAGTTCTAGTTCAGTTTTCTAGTTCAGTTCTAGTTCAGTTCTAGTTCAGTTCTAGTTCAGTTCTAGTTCAGTTCTAGTTCAGTTCTAGTTCAGTTCTAGTTCAGTTCTAGTTCAGTTCTAGTTCAGTTCTAGTTCGTTCAGTTCTAGTTCAGTTCTAGTTCAGTTCTAGTTCAGTTCTAGTTCAGTTCTAGTTCAGTTCTAGTTCAGTTCTAGTTCAGTTCTAGTTCAGTTCTAGTTCAGTTCAGTTTTTCTAGTTCAGTTCTAGTTCAGTTCTAGTTCAGTTCTAGTTCAGTTCTAGTTCAGTTCTAGTTCAGTTCTAGTTCAGTTCTAGTTCAGTTCTAGTTCAGTTCTAGTTCAGTTCTAGTTCAGTTCTAGTTCAGTTCTAGTTCAGTTCTAGTTCAGTTCTAGTTCAGTTCTAGTTCAGTTCTAGTTCAGTTCTAGTTCAGTTCTAGTTCAGTTCTAGTTCAGTTCTAGTTCAGTTCTAGTTCAGTTCTAGTTCAGTTCTAGTTCAGTTCTGGTTCAGTTCTAGTTCAGTTCTAGTTCAGTTCTAGTTCAGTTCTAGTTCAGTTCTAGTTCAGTTCTAGTTCAGTTCTAGTTCAGTTCGTTCAGTTCAGTTCTAGTTCAGTTCAGTTCTAGTTCAGTTCTAGTTCAGTTCTAGTTCAGTTCTAGTTCAGTTCTGGTTCAGTTCTAGTTCAGTTCTAGTTCAGTTCTAGTTCAGTTCTAGTTCAGTTCTAGTTCAGTTCTAGTTCAGTTTTAGTTCAGTTCTAGTTCAGTTCTAGTTCAGTTCTAGTTCAGTTCTAGTTCAGTTCTAGTTCAGTTCTAGTTCAGTTCTAGTTCAGTTCTAGTTCAGTTCTAGTTCAGTTCTTGTTCATGGACTCTTGTAAGAATAAGTACGTAACTTCGTACTAACCTTTGACTTATTCATACTGAGAAGTTTTCTCGTCCCATGGTATTTAAAATTATATAAATATTCTATTTTTTTTTAAATAAATAAATTTTCTTTTGAAAATGTTTTGCATTAAACAAAAAACCCAAAAACTAATTTTCTTTTTGAAATTTGATACTTTTTTCTTAACCATCATGCTTGAAATAGTTCCTTTTGAAATATAACTGAAATGCCATTTTAAATAGTTGTTGTGTTCATTTGTTTTGTCATTCGTTGTGTTGGGTTCATGAAGAAATGGAACTTTGCATGTTTGTTTTAAATTAATTTGAAAGAAAATTACCTTTAAATTGATTTAAATATTAAAGTAATGTAACTAAAAAGCAATTTAATAGTAGAATTAGTCACTTGTTAGAGAAATGGGAAACATTTAATTGAAGCAAAGACATTTATTAATTGTTTAAAAGGTAATTACTTAAATGGGGCAAACGAGTCTCTGGTAAATGTTTAAAGGAAATCGATTATTGCTTTAATAAAACTAGTAATTTTTATATATAAAACTTATTTCTACTTTAAATAAATGTTATTTCAATATGTTTGCTTTTATTTTCCAAAATTTAAAATAATTAATTTTTAAATTCTCATTAAACTTTAAGTTCAACGCCCTCTAATTAAACATTATGTTTGAAATTTTTTATCACAAAGATTACAAGCCAATAAATTGTTTTAACAATAAATTTAATTTAAATCACCAGTTAAAATCAATGTATTTTAAAAACAACAACAACGTAAATGCAAAAACCAAACATTAATTTAAAAAGAACAGAATATATTTAATTAAAAAAAGCCAAAGAAGATTTGTTGCGTACAAAATGTTTGTTTGTACGAGGAGAGACAATGTTATTGGAAAGATAAATATTTAGTAACACATGACGTATGATTAATATGAATTAAATAATATTAATTATACGTAAAGGTGGGGGGGGGGGAGGATTTTTATATAACTTGTTAATGGAATTTGTGTGTAATGACACTATTAATTTGTTAATAATGGGATTAATTAAAGTAATCGATAATTTTATTATAGAATATTAGGTTATCGATAAATTTTCGTCTAGAAATGGAAGACAGTAAACAGATTTTTATGAAAATGTTGTGTAGACAACTAAATTTATCGAAGTTATCGATAACTAACTAACTAACTAACTAACTAACTACTAACTAACTACTAACTAACTAACTAACTAACTAACTAACTACTAACTAACTAACTAACTAACTAACTAACCTAACTAACTAACTAACTAACTAACTAACTAACTAACTACTAACTAACTAACTAACTAACTAACTAACTAACTAACTAACTAACTAACTAACTAACTAACTAACTAACTACTAACTAACTAACTAACTAACTAACTACTAACTAACTAACTAACTAACTAACTAACTAACTAACTAACTAACTAACTAACTAACTAACTAACTAACTAACTAACTAACTAACTAACTAACTAACTAACTAACTAACTAACTAACTAACTAACTAACTAACTAACTAACTACTAACTAACTAACTACTAACTAACTAACTAACTAACTAACTAACTAACTAACTAACTAACTAACTAACTAACTAACTAACTAACTAACTAACTAACTAACTAACTAACTAACTAACTAACTAACTAACTAACTAACTAACTAACTAACTAACTAACTAACTAACTAACTAACTAACTAACTAACTAACTAACTAACTAACTAACTAACTAACTAACTAACTACTAACTAACTAACTAACTAACTAACTAACTAACTAACTACTAACTAACTAACTAACTAACTAACTAACTAACTACTAACTAACTAACTAACTAACTAACTAATTAACTATTAACTAACTAACTAAGTAACTAACTAAGTAACTAACTAACTAACTAACTAACTAACTAACTAACTAACTAACTAATTAACTAACTAACTAACTAACTAACTAACTAACTAACTAACTACTAACTAACTAACTAACTAACTAACTAACTAACTAACTAACTAACTAACTAACTAACTAACTAACTAACTAACTAACTAACTAACTAACTAACTAACTAACTAATACTAACTAATTAACTAATTAACTAACTAACTAACTAACTAACTAAGTAACTGACTAAGTAACTAACTAACTAACTAACTAACTAACTAACTAACTAACTAACTAACTAACTAACTAACTAACTAACTAACTAACTAACTAACTAACTAACTAACTAACTACTAACTACTAACTAACTAACTAACTAACTACTAACTAACTAACTAACTAACTAACTAACTAACTAACTACTAACTAACTAACTAACTAACTAACTAACTAACTAACTAACTAACTAACTAACTAACTAACTACTAACTAACTAACTAACTAACTAACTAACTAACTAACTAACTAACTAACTAACTAACTACTAACTAACTAACTAACTAACTAACTAACTAACTACTAACTAACTAACTAACTAACTAACTAACTAACTAACTAACTAACTAACTACTAACTAACTAACTAACTAACTAACTAACTAACTAACTAACTACTACTAACTAACTAACTAACTAACTAACTAACTAACTAACTAACTAACTAACTAACTACTAACTAACTAACTAACTAACTAACTAACTAACTACTAACTAACTAACTAACTAACTAACTAACTAACTAACTAACTAACTAACTAACTAACTAACTAACTAACTAACTAACTAACTAACTAACTAACTACTAACTAACTAACTAACTACTAACTAACTAACTAACTAACTAACTAACTACTAACTAACTAACTAACTAACTAACTAACTAACTAACTAACTAACTAACTAACTAACTAACTACTAACTACTACTAACTAACTAACTAACTAACTAACTAACTAACTAACTAACTAACTAACTAACTAACTAACTAACTAACTAACTAACTAACTAACTAACTAACTAACTAACTAACTAACTAACTAACTAACTAACTAACTAACTAACTAACTAACTAACTAACTAACTAACTAACTAACTAACTAACTAACTAACTAACTAACTAACTAATTAACTAATTAACTAACTAACTAAGTAACTAATACTAACTACTAACTACTAACTAACTAACTAACTACTAACTAACTAACTAACTAACTAACTAACTACTAACTAACTACTACTAACTAACTAACTAACTAACTAACTAACTAACTACTAACTAACTACTAACTACACTAACTAACTACTAACTACACTAACTAACTAACTAACTAACTAACTAACTAACTAACTAACTAACTAATAACTAACTAACTAAATAACTAACTAAGCTAACTAACTAACTAACTACTAACTAACTAACTAACTAACTAACTAACTAACTAACTAACTAACTAACTAACTAACTAGCTAACTAACTAACTAACTAACTAACTAACTAACTGACTAACTAGCCATCGGTCGATTTACACAAAGAAATCGAGTTTGCAATTTTCATGAAGTTATCAATAAAAGTTGTTCTCTAGAAATCAAGGTATCGATAAGTTTTCTTTAAAAAAATAAAGTTACTATTTTTTTCAAAAACTTAGGTTATCGATAAATTTTCATTTAAACGTTTTTTAAAAAACTTATCAAAAAAATTTTCGTGAAGTTAAGTTAGTACCACTTTACGTATGATTAATATAAAACAAATAATATTTATCATACGACCCTATAAAGCATCTTTAAGTAATATCACTCATACGCCTGTGAGAAACCTTTATTTAAGTGAAAAAAACCCTAGTTTTTAAATGTTCTTTCTCTTCTTTTCTTATTTATTTCTTATTAAACAAAATAAAATGTTCTAAAAATCTTTATTTTAGTTAAAAACTTTTCCAAAAAAACATTTATTTTTTTAACTTGTTTAAATCTTACGCAAAACTATTTCCTAAAGTAATGTTATGTTACGTTTTTTTGTTTGCAGCAACTAGACAAAAAAACATTGAAAACTTTTAAATGTACATTTAAAATCGTTTCTAATGTCCTTTTGGGGTAAAACGAAAAATTGGTAAAGAAAAAAAGGAAAATCTTAAAAAACATATAAAATTTTGTTATGGGCCAAAAAACATACATATAAAAGGCATAAATAAATAGTTTGTTTGTTTTGAAGAAACAACATTTTTAAAAATAAGATTTCTAAAAGAGAAAATATTTGTATCCAAAGGCAATCAAGTGGTATTATTAAGACTTTTGAAGTACAAAAGAGAGCAAATAGTTTCTGTTATTTAGTGATCTTTTGGAGTTTGAAAAAAATCATCCATTTTACAATAATTTTTCACAATTAAGTTTTTTAAAGATTTGAAATATTTCTTTTGCCTTAAAAACCCTCCTAATGTTTTCAGTTTAATATTAATTACTCTCCAACCGGAAGTTAAATTTCCAAAACGGAAATAGCAGTATAATTAAAAACTTTTAACCTCAAAAAAGGCACACAAATTAATTGTAAAATAATTTAGAAATAAAATTATAGCAAAAGCAGTTCTGACCACAAAATTAGAAATATTAACATATGGTTTGATAATATTATTCATAATGAAACATTTAACAATAATAAGGGATATCAATACCATTAAAATATTGAAAATTTTTGAGCTAAATTCTGTTAACAGAGAAGTTCTTATTATTCCCCTCCCTCTCTCTCACATTTACTGATGTTTTAATGTTAACTAAAGTTTTGAAACATATAGATAAAAATTATTTTTAAAATAATTTTTAACAATATCCCTTTGTTTAAACTGTAAAACAAATTGAGTAGAATTTAAGCAACCGGCAAAGAGCTGGAAACGTTGAAAGAGTGACCGAAAGAGAGAGAACATACAAAGCCATAGCTTTGCAGCAGTTTTGAGTATTACAGTTATGTATGTCATTAAGTCGGATGTAGGAGAGAATAGAAAAGTAAAAATTTGGGTTTTTTAGTTTGAGTACAATTAAATAAACAGCATTAAGAGAGAGTATTCTTTTCACAGTTTGAAAATGTTTTGTTTTTGCAGTTATTTATGTCATTCTGTTGATATATAAAACAGTATACGATTGAAATTATGTTAAATGACTTTCAGCTTGAATGAAAATAATTTAAAGCATTATAGCCTTATCAGACAAATCTTGTAAATCGCACGATCGAAATATTACATATCGTCATTAGTATGAGTATCAAAGGGATTTCAGCCACATTGTGTTTTCAACAGATAGACGGACGGACGGACAGACAGACATGGCTGGAATTTGTTAGAATCTAAGAAGGACCCAGAATGCCCAGATTTATATACGTTTGTAAGTCTATGATCAATATTCCAATGTGTTACAAATGGAATTTCAGCCCTCCTTACATTTCAGACTATGAACAGGAAGACAGACGGACAGACAGACAGACAGACGGACGGACGGACGGACCGACAAACAGATGGATTGGCAAAAATGACTAGATCCTCTTCAAATATAATAAGGTCCTAGAATATACGTAATACAAACCCAATTTATTTATTCATTCACTTAATTTTCATGTTTTTATGTTTAAATTATTAACCTGGTCCCTTCAAACCTTTAACCCCAAAAACAAAAATTATACAAATATAAACTTAACTGTAATCAAATAAACACTGACAAACTTTCTCTATCTCTCAAAAGCAAGCTCCATGTAAAATCACTCAAGTTGGAGCACAAAGAAATAGAATAAACAAAAACTCTCAAATACCTACTCAAATTGCAAAATATACTCAAATTGCTGCCAACAAAAGTAATAATGAGAAAATGTAAAAAAGTACTCAAAAACACATAAAAATGTAGAAAATAAATATATAAAAAAAAATATTAAAAAATAAATACATTTCAGCAACAGGGATGGTAAGTTTAATGGTATTGGTAAAGAAACGATTTTTTCTACACTTTACTGAAAAGCTTCCTTTAAAAAGTTTTTGTTTTGAACTGAACGAGAACTGAACTAGAACTGAACTAGAACTAAACTAGAACTGAATTAGAACTGAACTAGAACTGAACTAGAACTGAACTAGAACTGAACTAGAACTGAACTAGAACTGAACTAGAACTGAACTAGAACTGAACTAGAACTGAACTAGAACTGAACTAGAACTGAACTAACTGAACTAGAAACTGAACTAGAACTGAACTAGAACTGAACTAGAACTGAACTATACTGAACTAGAACTGAACTAGAACTGAACTAGAACTGACTAGAACTGAACTAGAACTGAACTAGAACTGAACTAGAACTGAACTAGAACTGAACTAGAACTGAACTATAACTGAACTAGAACTTGAATAGAACTGAACTAGAACTGAACTAGAACTGAAAAAAAAACTATAACTGAACTAGAACTGAACTAGAACTGAACTAGAACTGACCTAGAACTACGAACTGAACTGAACTGAACTAGAACTGAACTAGAACTGAACTAGAACTGAACTAGACTGAACTAGAAACTGAACTAGAAACTGAACTAGAACTGAACTTAGAACTGAAACTAGAACTGAACTAGAACTGAACGAAACTGAACTAGAACTGAACTAGAACTGAACTATAACTGAACTAGAACGGAACTAGAACTGAACTAGAACTGAACTAGAACTGAACTAGACTGCAACTAGAACTGAACTAGAACTGAACTAGAACTGAACTAGAACGAACTAGAACTAACTAGAACTGAACTAGAACTGAACTAGAACGGAACTAGAACTAGAACTGAACTAGAACTGAACTAGAACTGAACTAGAACTGAACTAGAACTGAACTAGAACTGAACTAGAACTGAACTAGAACTGAACTAGAACTGAACTAGAACTGAACTGACTAGAACTGAACTAGAACTGAACTAGAACTGAACTAGAACTGAACTAGAACTGAACTAGAACTGAACTAGAACTGAACTAGAACTGAACTAGAACTGAACTAGAACTGAACTAACTGAACTAGAACTGAACTAGAACTGAACTAGAACTGAACTAGAACTGAACTAGAACTGAACTAGAACTGAACTAGAACTGAACTAGAACTGAACTAGAACTGAACTAGAACTGAACTAGAACTGAACTAGAACTGAACTAGAACTGAACTAGAACTGAACTAGAACTGAACTAGAACTGAACTAGAACTGAACTAGAACTGAACTAGAACTGAACTAGAACTGAACTAGAACTGAACTAGAACTGAACTAGAACTGAACTAGAACTGAACTCTGAACTAGAATAACTAAGAACTGAACTAGAACTGAACTAGAACTGAATCCTCTCACTGAACTAGAACTGAACTAGAACTGAACTAGAACTGAACTAGAACTGAACTAGAACTGAACAGAACTGAAATATAACTGAACTAGAACTGAACTATAACTGACTAGACTGAACTAGAACCTGAACTAGAAACTGAACTATAACTGAACTAGAACTGAACGAGAACGAACTAGACTGAACTAGAACTGAACTAAACTGTACTAAACTGAGCAACTATCTCGTCGTTCTCATTTCCCATCTCTTTGAAAGTAATTGATAATGTTAAAAGCTTAAAAATTTTTAAAACTATTTCTTCCTAAAGCACATCAAACGATACTTACCTGTATGTGTTTTAACTTTTTACTAGCCAGAAAAAAAAGATTATGCTAAATTATAAACGCTTGATTTGAGTAATGAGGCCTCAGTTTTGTAGCTTTAAGTTTAAATATTTTAATTTGATGGTTAAAAAAAGAACTTAAATATAACGAACGATTTTAATGTTTTAAATGTATTAGTTTAGGAAAATCTTATTTTCAAACTTATACTCCAACAACTTTGAATTTTCTTTTCCAAAACTAATGTTCCAGTAGTAATTTGAAATTTCACATAAGATATTCATGTTAATATTCCTTTTTTATTTGGAAAATCTTGGTGGATGTGGGAAGCGGGGGTGGGGTTTGTTTGCTGGTTGAAAAACGAAATGCTTATTTAAATTGTTATATATTTTTCTTTAAGACCTTTTAAGTTTAGGGGGAGTTTTTTTTTTCGCCGTGCATAATTCTTTTTCTTTTAATTCTTTGTTTTTTACGCTTTTAGCAAGTTCTGAAAGTTTTAGTATATTTTTATGATAATTTTTGCTGGCAAACTGCATTGTGGAAAAGAAAATAAAGGTTTTTGCAAGCTTTTAGTATTTGGAGGGACAAATATAAAGAACAAAAAATAGATTTTGTATTAAATGATGAGGAGGTAAACACAGCGATTTATTGTTACAGTTGCTATTGTTTTCATTAATTTAAATTTTGAAATGCTTTTCAAACAGAGTAAAAAGCTTTATTGAACAGACGATGTCTATTGATTTCAGTAATTAACTGTAAGCTTAATATTAAGCTTCTTTAAACTATTTAAAACAGTAAAAGCTTCTTTAATTCTCACAATCTCAAAAAACTTCTTCACTATTTTATGTTTGTTTTACGCCTTTCTTTAAAAAGCTCTTCTGTTGTCTAAGCTTTTTACTCTATAAACTATAGAGCTTTTGAGTTCACCTTTATCATGAGGACCATTTTATATATTATCCTCACAATTATCTCAAAAGCCCTAACAAAGATTAAACACAGATTTAAAAGCTTTTTTGTGCAGTTAAATCAACGATGCGAAATGAGCCCTTACAAGAGCTTTTAACACTATAGATTAAACTTTAGTCTGGACTATAGACTAGACTATAGTCTGGACTACTTTAGTCTTAACTGTATTCTAGACTAAAACAACCCGAGTCAAAGAACAATTGGTTCCTCTCTGTTTATCTCAGAGTAAAACTAATGTTAACATTACAATGCCAAGAGTGACGAAAAAAAGAACTTTCTCTCTCACTTACCTGTATGCCATGAGCACCACCCTGTTGACTGATGTGTAACTGTTGCGTCTGTTTCATTTGCAAAGTTGTAGTGGTTGTCTGTTGCTGCTGTTGCGCCATATTGGGATTACCCTGCTGTGAGGTGGGACCATTGCCTGGCCCAGGACCTACATTGGCACCGGCATTTGGACCATTGGGATTTGCTTGGTTGCCTTGATTGCTATTGCCACCCATATTTGGAGTATTTTGTTGGGGATTAGGACCTCTGGCATTGGCCGTTTGTGGCTGTTGAGATTGTTGCTGCTGCTGCTGTTGTTGTTGGGCTGGAGACATGGTGGGTGGTACATTGGAGGGACCACCTTGATTTGGACCCGTGCCTGGACCACCAGCACCACGTGGTGGTCCTTGCATGAAATTGGGACCGGCAGGACTTTGATTCCCAGCACCGGCTGGACCCATAGGAGAATTGTAGGGCGAGTATTGTGGCTGTTGTGAAGGATTTTGTGTTTGAGATTGTTGCTGTTGGCCGGGAGGAGCATTCGGTTTAGGAAAATTGCCCACACCCATAGGTCCGTTGGGACCCATTTTAGCCATATTGGCCTGGGACATGTGCTGCTGTTGCTGCTGCTGTTGTTGTTGCTGCTGTTGATGTTGCATTTGCTGTTGATGCTGAAGACGTTTGAGATCGAATTCGCTTTGCTGAGAGGAATAGTAGAGTTCCTGTTTGATGTCCAGGAAGGACTGTTGGACATTATTGCCGCCCATGGGACCACCAGGATTTGGTTTCTGTTGGAATTGTGGTGGTAAATTCTGATGTTGGGGATGTTGCTGAGGACCATTGGGTCCCTGCATGAAATCATTAGGACCTCCAAAACCGCCTCCATAATCATTGTAGCGACCATTAGGTCCCGGGCCACCCATTAATTGTCCCTGTTGACTTTGATGCATAGGCGGCCTTGGGAAGTTCATGCCACCCATGGCATTTTTATGCTGATGTTGTTCGGCCATTTGTTTAAGCGTCTGAGCTGCCAAAGATAGCTCTGACATGGGTCCTGTGTTAGGACCATTTTGAAATTGTGAACGCATTTTATTCATGCCTTGTGGATCATTGTTGGGACCACCCATGGGTCCACCGCCCATGCCACCACCACCACCTCCATTATTAGGACCTCCAAAGGCTGCACTAAACTGAGCCATGGCATTTTCGGATTTCACATTTAAACTATTAATCAAATCTTGCACATTGGGCGGTTCCACCTTAATACCATCTTCTGTTTTAATATCCAATAAAGGTTTCTCATCCAAAGCATCCAAAAAGCCCGGATTGAAATCCTGCAAATCATTAATGAGATCCTTAAAGGTTTCATTGCCCTCGGTGGTGTCATCACCCATGAATTCGGGAAAACCGGGAAAATTACTATTCGGACCACCCTCTTTCTCTAAACCAGCCAAATCGGGGAAATCATGATCCGGCTCACGCTTACACTCTACCAAATTGCCTAAACCACCCATATTGGACTTTTGCTGTTGTTGCTGCTGCTGCTGTTGCTGTGCTGCATTCATATTATGGCCACCCATTAGATTCGACGCTGTATTTGGACCACCGCCACTACCCATATGCATGCCTCCACCACCACCTCGATTATTACCATTATGTTGTGGATCATTCACACCTTGACCCTGTCCCACGCCACCACCACCGCCGCCGCCACTACCTCCCGGTCCACCGGCTGTACTAACACCAGGTTCACTTTTAACGGAGGTATTCGTCAGAGCTTTTACAGTAACATTGGTGCTTATCTGTTGGGGTTGTGAGTTAGCCGCTGATGTGGTAAATTCCAATTGTTGTACAATTTCAACGGAGAATTTTAGATTTTCAGAACCATTGTTGTTGTTATTGTTGCTACTATTGTTGTTATTATTATTGTTGTTGTTATTGTTATTGGGCAATTTATGAGGCGGCTCAAAGTTTTCAGCACCATTGTCGGCATCGTCTGCGGGTCGTTTTAAGAACTTTTGTTGCTGTAAAAAAAAGAGAGATAATAAAAGTTTTATTCGATTTTAAAGGATTAAATCAATTTTCTTATTTATTTCTAAAAACAAGTTTCTATTTGATAAATATTCACGCATTTACACATGAACTAGAACTGAACTAGAACTGAACTAGAACTGAACTAGAACTGAACTAGAACTGAACTAGAACTGAACTAGAACTGAACTAGAACTGAACTAGAACTGAACTAGAACTGAACTAGAACTGAACTAGAACTGAACTAGAACTGCACTAGAACTGAACTAGAACTGAACTAGAACCGAACTAGAACTGAACTAGAACTGAACTAGAAATGAACTAGAACTGAACTAGAACTGAACTAGAACCGAACTAGAAATGAACTAGAACTGAACTAGAACTGAACTAGAACTGAACTAGAACTGAACTAGAACTGAACTAGAATTGAACTACAACTGAACTAGAACTGAACTAGAATAAACTAGAACTGAACTACAACTGAACTAGAACTAAACTAGAACTGAACTAGAACTGAAATAGAACTGAACTAGAACTGAACTAGAACTGCACTACAACTGAACTAGAACTGAACTAGAACTGAACTAGAGCTGAACTAGAACTGAACTAGAACTGAACTAGAACTGAACTAGAACTGAACTAGAACTGAACTAGAACTGAACTAGAACTGAACTAGAACTGAACTAGAACTGAACTAGAACTGAACTAGAACTGAACTAGAACTGAACTAGAACTGAACTAGAACTGAACTAGAACTGAACTAGAACTAGAACTGAACTAGAACTGAACTAGAACTGAACTAGAACTGAACTAGAATGACTAGAACTGAACTAGAACTGAACTAGAACTGAACTAGAACTGAACTAGAACTGACTAGAACTGAACTAGAACTGAACTAGAACTGAACTAGAACTGAACTAGAACTGAACTGAACTAGAACTGAACTAGAACTGAACTAGAACTGAACTAGAACTGAACTGAACTAGAACTGAACTAGAATGAACTAGAACTGAACTAAAACTGAACTTGAACTGAACTAGAACTGAACTAGAACTGAACTAGAACTGAACTAGAACTGAACTAGAACTGAACTAGAACTGAACTAGAACTGAACTAGAACTGAACTAGAACTGAACTAGAACTGAACTAGAACTGAACTAGAACTGAACTAGAACTGAACTAGAACTGAACTAGAACTGAACTAGAACTGAACTAGAACTGAACTAGAACTGAACTAGAACTGAACTAGAACTGAACTAGAACTGAACTAGAACTGAACTAGAACTGAACTAGAACTGAACTAGAACTGAACTAGAACTGAACTAGAACTGAACTAGAACTGAACTACTGAACAAGAACTCAAATAGTTTGTATTAAAGACTTAACCACAGTCTGCTCTATAGACTACACTATAGTCTGGACCAAAGATTAAACAAACTATAGAGAGGGAATTAGAACTGAACTAGAACTGAACTAGAACTGAACTAGAACTGAACTACTGAACAAGAACTCAAATAGTTTGTATTAAAGACTTAACCACAGTCTGCTCTATAGACTACACTATAGTCTGGACCAAAGATTAAACAAACTATAGAGAGGGAATTAGACTAAATAATACTAGATTGTGGGCTGGAGTTTGTAATGGACTATAGTCTAGACTAAAGACAAGACTATAGCTAGTTATAGGATAAATTTGATTATATTATATTATATTTCCAAAAATTTACCCAAATATTCATTAAAATAGTTTAACAGCTTAAGAGATTCCTTAAAGAATATGGAGAGAGCTTTCTTTTATATGCTTAAGTGATGTACAATAAAATTTTTTTCTGTTAATTGTTGTAGGAGTTTTAAGTAACACGCGTTTTTTTTTTTTGTAGCAGGAGATGTTGTTATAGCGTTTTTAACAACGTGATGTTAATATTTAAAGACGAAGACAGGATGGTTTATTATTATTAAGCAGAGTTGTATTTTTAGGTAAGATAGTAGTAGTAGTAATAGTAAAAAGGTAGTTGTTTTAATGAGTTTATAATTTACGCAGATGTCGTCGTAAAGTTTTTTGCAATACTTTATAATTAAATGACATTTTATGTAGATTATTTAAGTCTTGCATGATTTGCTGATGATTTTTCGGGAAATTCTTTGGTGTTGTTTTATTAAGTTAAATTTTTTGGTAGTTTTTTAGGGAGTTTTTTCTCTAAGTTTTTATGTTATAAAACTGTAAGTTAAAAATATATATAAAAAAATGTTTTATTTATAATTTATAAAAATTAGTTTTTTTTATAATTTCGCTGGTTTGTGGTTTAATTTTTTATATTTTATGTAAATGAATTTTTTATTTTTTTGTAATTTTTGCTTTTATTAATTATTTATTATTTAAGTTTAATTGTTTTTTTTTTATTTTTGGTATTTTGTTTTAGTTTTGTTACGCTTTGTTTATTTTTCTGGCAGTATAAATTTAAAATATTTTATATTTTTGTTATAATTTTATTTTTATGAAATGTTTTTTGATTTATTGTTAATAAATTTGTAGCAAATGCTTGAATGCTTTTTAAAATTTTTTTTTTCAGTGGCGGTTAAAGTCTTTAAAAAACTATATGTTTTGAATTAAGCAGTTTTTTTCTTGACACTTGCTTTTTTACTACAATAACAAAAACTTTCATTCACTTTACGAATGTTGCATGGCAACCTGCTCAACTGTTTAAGCAAGTTTCAAATAGATAAATAAAATTGCAATTGTTCAGCTACTTTTCTACAAAACAATAACATTAATAAAAATAAAAAAAAAAAAAAATAAAGAAAACAACAACTACTGAGCAAAAAAAAAAAATTGCAAAAACAAAAACAATTCAAAACCAAAATAAAGAAACAGATAAACAAAAGCAGAATTATAAAAATCAACAATAATAAATCAAGGTTTTACGATGAGCAACACTTTGGTTTGATATTTGTGCATGTATGTATGTAAATTTATGTATGTATGTAACACAGAGTTGGTAATTTGGATACTATTGAAAAGTGTTGGTACTCTTCAGTTTTGTTACACTTTCGGGTGTAAACTATAGTCTATAGCACAGACTACAGTCTGGTATATAGTCCAGACTATAGTCTATTCCATAGTCCAGACTGTAGTCTATTCTATAGTCCAGATTTAAGTTTACTCTATAGTTCTTGTTGCTACTGAACAAGAACTGAACTATCATTGAACTGAACTATAACTGATCTGAACTAGAACTGATCTGAACTAGAACTGAACTAGAACTGAACTAGAACTGAACTAGAACTGAACTAGAACTGAACTAGAACTGAACTAGAATTAAACTAGAACTAAACTAGAACTGAACTAGAACTAAACTAGAACTACTGAACTAGAACTGAACTAGAACTGAACTAGAACTGAACTAGAACTGAACTAGAACTGAACTAGAACTGAACTAGAACTGAACTAGAACTGAACTAGAACTGAACTAGAACTGAACTAGAACTGAACTAGAACTGAACTAGAACTGAACTAGAACTGAACTAGAACTGAACTAAAACTAAACTAGAACTGAACTAGAACTGAACTAAACTGAATTAGAACTGAACTAGAACTGAACTAGAACTGAACTAGTACTGAACTAGAACTGAACTAGAACTGAACTAGAACTGAACTAGAACTGAACTAGAACTGAACTAGAACTGAACTAGAACTGAACTAGAACTGAACTAGAACTGAACTAGAACTGAACTAGAACTGAACTAGAACTGAACTAGAACTGAACTAGAACTGAACTAGAACTAGAACTGAACTGAACTAGAACTGAACTAGAACTGAACTAGAACTGAACTAGAACTGAACTAGAACTGAACTAGAACTGAACTAGAACTGAACTGGAACTGACTAGAACTGAACTAGAACTGAACTAGATCTGAACTAGAACTGAACTAGAACTAAACTAGAACTGAACTAGAACTGAACTAGAACTGAACTATAACTAAACTAGAACTGAACTAGAACTGAACTAGAACTGAACTAGAACTGAACTAGAACTGAACTAGAACTGAACTAGAACTGAACTAGAACTGAACTAGAACTGAACTAGAACTGAACTAGAACTGAACTAGAACTGAACTAGAACTGAACTAGAACTGAATTATAACTGAATTATAACTGAACTAGAACTGAAATAGAACTGAACTAGAACTGATTTAGAACTGAAATAGAACTGAACTAGAACTGATTTAGAACTGAACTAGAACTGTACTAGATCTGAACTAGAACTGAACTAGAACTGAATTAGAACTGAACTAGAACTGAACTAGAACTGAACTAGAACTGAACTAGAACTGAACTAGAACTGAACTAGAACTGAACTAGAACTGAAGAACTGAACTAGAACTGAACTAGAACTGAACTAGAACTGAACTAGAACTGAACTAGAACTGAACTAGAACTGAACTAGAACTGAACTAGAACTGAACTAGAACTGAACTAGAACTGAACTAGAACTGAACTAGAACTGAACTAGAACTGAACTAGAACTGAACTAGAACTGAACAAGAACTGAACTAGAACTGAACTAGAACTGAACTCTTTTCCCAGCTCTGCTTTAAATGTATTTAGATATGTTTATTTATTTATTTTTTTTTTTGTTGCCACTTTATTTCAATTTTTCTGTTCGTTTGTTTTTTCTTCATCTTCTAAATAATAAAAGTTTTGAATCTTCTTTTTGTTTTTTGTAGATTAAATAAAAATACTTTATTATTTCTGTGTGCAGTGATACCAGAGTAAAATAATAATTAAATTTTACGTGACATCTAGCAAGAAAAATTTATCTTTCTAAAGTTTGTATTTTTTCTGTTTTTGCAAAATTTTATTTAAGGAAATAGAATAAAATTTAAGAAATAAAATTCGTTTCCTATAAAACTGAAACAAAGTGAAATATTTTATATTTATAACAAATTTCTTATACAAAGTTGACAGCACTTATAAATAATGAGGCCACATTGAAATTACATGGTAACGTTTTTAAAATGATTTTATTTTCTAACATTTTTATCAAACTTGAACAGTTTAATGTTATGTTTGAAATGGTAATTTTTAAACAATTTTTGTAAATTAACATTTTAAATATTTAAATGTTACCATATTATTTATGAGAGGAATATGAAATGAATACACATATGAATGGGTGTTACCAAAAGAGCGAGCTCACATTAGACAAATTTTATAACTTTTTCAAATAATTGTTAATTAACTAAAAATTTTGGTATAATTTTGTTTATTACTTTCTAATTTGAAAAAATTTAGAAAATATTTAGAAAATATTTCATTTTCTTTATGGAATTACTCATACTCTGAACGTTTATCTTTTAAAAATTGTGGAGAAACCAAACGAAAAATAAAACACAACATTTGTGTATGTATATGGGAAAAACTAAAAAGTAATTTAAATTTTTACGACTCCATTGGTAATAAAAACAAAATGAAAATTATATTATTTTACACACAAATTCTCAAGTTAACCAGGCAATGAATTCAACCAAAATATACACTCAAACAATATTAACAGTTTTTCTAAAAAAAACAATATGAAGCAACACTGTTTTAAACTGAAATGTTTACCAACAGTAATTAGAGATGATAGAAATCTATTTAAAAGAAGGTGATAAAAAAATCGATATTAAAAAAAATTCTTAAAACAAATTCTTAAAACTAATTCTACTAACAATTTTGTCTTTTCGTTCAAAAGAAATTCTAAGATTTTTATCATTATTTAATTAAATTATTAAATTTTCTTTTCACCAACAATAGTTAAACATAATTGATTGACACAGTCGGCAGCACTTTGCTAGTTTATAATACGGAAGTGTTTTTATATTTTATTTTTCGAAAAAAAAAATGCTTACTCAGTCACTTAATAATATTATGGTTTTTCAATTAAAACATGCTGTTTATCTAATGAAAACAGAAAAGCGACGCAAAGCGTTTTACTTGAAAAGTAAACAAAATAAAAAAACCTATAATAATAAACATTTTAATATGCAACTTAATGAAATTAATCAGAAAATAGTTCCTATCTATTCATAAAATAAATTAAAATTTCATAATAAATTAAAAATAAACTGTCGTTATAGCTTTAGTTTAAGACTTATGGAGACAGAGGAGCCTTAGCTCAAAACCACAAAATAAATTATATTAATAAGTAAAGGGTGAGTGAGTGACAAGAACTGCAATGAAAACGACCAACGGCAGGCGATACAATTTGGATTTGAAACAAAAAATATGAAATGTTCTAGTTGAGTTCTAGTTCAGTTCTAGTTCAGTTCTAGTTCAGTTCTAGTTCAGTTCTAGTTCAGTTCTAGTTCAGTTCTAGTTCAGTTCTAGTTCAGTTCTAGTTCAGTTCTAGTTCAGTTCTAGTTCAGTTCTAGTTCAGTTCTAGTTCAGTTCTAGTTCAGTTCTAGTTCAGTTCTAGTTCAGTTCTAGTTCAGTTCTAGTTCAGTTCTAGTTCAGTTCTAGTTCTAGTTCAGTTCTAGTTCAGTTCTAGTTCAGTTCTAGTTCAGTTCTAGTTCTAGTTCAGTTCTAGTTCAGTTCTAGTTCAGTTCTAGTTCAGTTCTAGTTCAGTTCTGGTTCAGTTCTAGTTCAGTTCTAGTTCAGTTCTAGTTCAGTTCTAGTTCAGTTCATAGTCTAATCTATAGTCCAAAACTTAGGCTAGTTAAGGCCTGACTTTTGTCCATTTTATAATCCAGACTATTGTAGTCTATTGTCTAGACTACAGTCTAGTATATAGTCTAGTATATAGCCTTGTCTATAGTCTAGTATACAGTCTAGTCTGTAGTCTAGAGTCTAGACTATAGACTAGACTATAGACTAGTCTACAGACTAGACTATAGAGAAGACTATAGTCTAGACTAGCGTCTAGTATATAGTCTAGTCTATAGTCTAGTCTATAGTCTAGTCTATAGTCTAGTCTATAGTCTTGTCTATAGTCTAGTCTATAGTCTAGTCTATAGTCTAGTCTATAGTCTAGTCTATAGTCTAGTCTATAGTCTAGTCTATAGTCTAGTCTATAGTCTAGTCTAGTCTATAGTCTAGTCTAGTCTATAGTCTAGTCTATAGTCTAGTCTATAGTCTAGTCTATAGTCTAGTCTGTAGTCTAGTCTATAGTCTAGTCTATAGTCTAGTCTATAGTCTAGTCTATAGTCTAGTCTAGTCTATAGTCTAGTCTAGTCTATAGTCTAGTCTAGTCTATAGTCTAGTCTAGTCTATAGTCTAGTCTATAGTCTAGTCTATAGTCTAGTCTATAGTCTAGTCTATAGTCTAGTCTGTAGTCTAGTCTACAGTCTAGTCTATAGTCTAGTCTATAGTCTAGTCTATAGTCTAGTCTATAGTCTAGTCTATAGTCTAGTCCTATAGTCTAGTCTATAGTCTAGTCTATAGTCTAGTCTATAGTCTAGTCTATAGTCTAGTCTATAGTCTAGTCTATAGTCTAGTCTATAGTCTAGTCTATAGTCTAGTCTATAGTCTAGTCTATAGTCTAGTCTATAGTCTAGTCTATAGTCTAGTCTATAGTCTAGTCTATAGTCTAGTCTATAGTCTAGTCTATAGTCTAGTCTATAGTCTAGTCTATAGTCTAGTCTATAGTCTAGTCTAGTCTATAGTCTAGTCTATAGTCTAGTCTATAGTCTAGTCTATAGTCTAGTCTATAGTCTAGTCTATAGTCTAGTCTATAGTCTAGTCTATAGTCTAGTCTATAGTCTAGTCTATAGTCTAGTCTATAGTCTAGTCTATAGTCTAGTCTATAGTCTAGTCTATAGTCTAGTCTATAGTCTAGTCTAGTCTAGTCTTGTCTAGTCTATAGTCTAGTCTATAGTATAGTCTATAGTCTAGTCTATAGTCTAGTCTATAGTCTAGTCTATAGTCTAGTCTATAGTCTAGTCTATAGTCTAGTCTATAGTCTAGTCTATAGTATAGTCTATAGTCTAGTCTATAGTCTAGTCTATAGTCTAGTCTATAGTCTAGTCTATTAGTCTAGTCTATAGTCTAAGTCTATAGTCTAGTCTTAGTCTAGTCTATAGTTAGTCTATAGTCTAGTCTATAGTCTAGTCTATAGTCTAGTCTATAGTCTAGTCTATAGTCTAGTCTATAGTCTAGTCTATAGTCTAGTCTATAGTCTGTCTATAGGTCTAGTCTATAGTCTAGTCTATAGGTCTAGTCTATAGTCTAGGTCTCAGTCTAGTCTATAGTCTAGTCTATAGTCTAGTCTAGTCTAGTCTATAGTCTAGTCTATAGTCTAGTCTATAGTCTTAGTCTATTAGTCTAGTCTATAGTCTAGTCTATAGTCTAGTCTATAGTATAGTCTATAGTCTAGTCTATAGTCTAGTCTATAGTTAGTCTATAGTCTAGTCTATAGTCTAGTCTATCTATAGTCTAGTCTATAGTCTAGTCTATAGTCTAGTCTAGTCTAGTCTAGTCTAGTCTATAGTCTAGTCTATAGTCTATAGTCTAGTCTATAGTCTAGTCTATAGTCTAGTCTATAGTCTAGTCTATAGTCTAGTCTATAGTCTAGTCTATAGTCTAGTCTATAGTCTAGTCTATAGTCTAGTCTATAGTCTAGTCTATAGTCTAGTCTATAGTCTAGTCTATAGTCTAGTATATAGTCTAGTCCATAGTCTAGTCTGTGGTCTAGTGTATAGTCTAGATTATAGTCGGGTCGATAGTCTAGTCTATAGTCTAGTCTGTAGTCTAGTGTATAGTCAAGTTTTTAATCGGGTCTATACTCTAGTTTATAGGCTAGTCTATAATGTAGTCTATAGTCTAGTCTTTAGTTGCGATTATAAACAAAAGTATAGGTCGTCTGTAGTTGGACGCTGTCATTGCAGTTGAGTGTCCATACTAACCAAAATGGTCGTACACTTAACAAAATTAATTCTTAAATTAAAATAAAAATAATCACAAAGCAAAAGCACTAAATCTCAAAGCTAATTTAACAAAAACGATAATAAAATAAATAAAAAGTAAATAATATATTTTATTTTATTGTTTTTGTGTGTAATATTTTGTTTTTGCATTCTTCTCATCAAAAACAAAGAAAGCAACAACTACAACAAACGAGAAAAATCATAACAAAGTAGAGTAAAGTGAGTAATTGTTGATGTTTATTTTTGTTGTTACTGTTGTAGTTTTGCTGCTAATAATGTTATTATTATTATTTTTGTTGTTGTTGTTGCGTACATACAACAACAAAAATCGAAATTATTTCTTTATGCTTTTATTTGAAAGCTGCTACTGCTGCTGCTGCTGCGTCAACTTTTGTTGCTTTTTTTTGCTGTTTTGTGCTGTTGTTTTTGTTTTATTATGTCAAGGTTCGCGGCACAATTCTACCGTGTACGATTTTTTGTAGGAAAAACAGCAACAACAACCACAAAAGCAACATTATTACAGAAAAAACTATATATGATTTTTCCTACTCTTCTACTACTATTTCTTACTACTAATGCTGCTGCTCTGCTGCTGCAGCAAAAAGTGTGTTAGTTGCTTTTTGTGGAATTTAGAAAAAATGTTATTTTAATAATTTTGTGAAATTTAAGTAGAATTGTGAAATAATTTTAATTATTACTCTTTTTTTTGATATATAATTAAGATGTTTATTAAGTTAATGACTATATTTAAACAGAAAAAAGAACAAAAACAAATTATAATAAAAAAATCTTAAGACAGGTGGCAGCTTTAAATAATGAGAAACCAATTAAGATTTAAACAAAATTATAACAAAGAATTTCAAACAATATTTTTGTATTAAATCTGTTCTTTGTTAATTAAACTAATTGTATTTAAGAAAATTTCACAATTTCAAAGGAAATTATAATACAAACTAAAAAAGTATCTTTTTCAAAAAGTTTCTCATTGACTCCCACCATTAGGACATAAATGAAAGAAAAACCTAATAAATAAAATATTTCTTTATTTTGTAAAAAAAAACAATATTGATTAGTTTTCTTCTCCATAACAGAAAAATATTGCCAATAGTATGAATATTGCAGTAGTTTATATGTATATATTTTTGTCATTTTTTCTAAATTTCCACAATATTTAAATTGTAACGGAAATTAACATTCAGCCATGTTGTTTTTTTGAAAATTAACTAACAAATCCCTAAACATTTGTTAGGTGTATGAGTGAGTGTGTGTGTGTGTGAGAATGAGTTTGTTAAAGGATTAAAATACTAAATGCTTACTTGCCATCAACATCATCATCATCATCATATAGTAATAATTTTATTGAGTACACATGTTCGTAACTTTTGACATACTAATAAAAGTTATACAATTTTCATTTCCTGTGGCAGTTTTGTGTATTTAGGAGGTATATTTTTGGTAAATAAGGACTTTAAGTTTTGTTGTTTGAAATGAAAATTATAGGAAATTCTCTAATATGATGAAATAGTTTTCACTCTAGTAAATAGTCCAGTTTAAAGTCTAGTCTATAGTCTAGTCTATAGTATAGACTACAGTCTTGTCTATAGTCTAGTCTATAGTCTTGTCTATAGTTTAGTCTATAGTAAAGTTTTTAGTTTAGTCTATAGTCTATTTTATAGTCTTGTCTATAGTTTATTAGTCTATAGTCTATTCTATAGCCTAGCCTATAGTCTAGTCTATAGTCTAATCTATAGGCTAGTCTATAATCTAGTCTATAGTCTAGTCTGTAGTCTAGCATATAGTCTATTCTATAGTATAGTCTATAGTCTAGTCTGTAGTCTAGTCTATAGTGTAGTCCATAGTCTAGTATATAGTGTAGTCTGTAGTGAAGTCTACAGTTTAGTCTATAGTGTAGTCTATAGTCTAGTCTATAGTCTAGTCTATAGTCTAGTCTATAGTCTAGTCTATAGTCAAGTCTATAGTCTAGTCTATAGTCTAGTCTATAGTCTAGTCTAGTCTATAGTCTAGTCTAGTCTATAGTCTAGTCTAGTCTATAGTCTAGTCTATAGTCTAGTCTAGTAGTCTAGTCTATAGTCTAGTCTATAGTCTAGTCTATAGTCTAGTCTATAGGTCTAGTCTATAGTCTAGTCTATAGTCTAGTCTATAGTCTAGTCTATAGTCTAGTCTATAGTCTAGTCTATAGTCTAGTCTATAGTCTAGTCTATAGTCTAGTCTATAGTCTAGTCTATAGTCTAGTCTATAGTCTAGTCTATAGTCTAGTCTATAGTCTAGTCTATAGTCTAGTCTATAGTCTAGTCTATAGTCTAGTCTATAGTCTAGTCTATAGTCTAGTCTATAGTCTAGTCTATAGTCTAGTCTATAGTCTAGTCTATAGTCTAGTCTATAGTCTAGTCTATAGTCTAGTCTATAGTCTAGTCTATAGTCTAGTCTATAGTCTAGTCTATAGTCTAGTCTATAGTCTAGTCTATAGTCTAGTCTATAGTCTAGTCTATAGTCTAGTCTATAGTCTAGTCTATAGTCTAGTCTATAGTCTAGTCTATAGTCTAGTCTATAGTCTAGTCTATAGTCTAGTCTATAGTCTAGTCTATAGTCTAGTCTATAGTCTAGTCTATAGTCTAGTCTATAGTCTAGTCTATAGTCTAGTCTATAGTCTAGTCTATAGTCTAGTCTATAGTCTAGTCTATAGTCTAGTCTATAGTCTAGTCTTAGGTCTATAGTCTAGTCTATAGTCTAGTCTATAGTCTAGTCTATAGTCTAGTCTATAGTCTAGTCTATTAGTCTAGTCTATAGTCTAGTCTATAGTCTAGTCTCTAGTAGTCTAGTCTATCTATAGTCTAGTCTATAGTCTAGTCTATAGTCTAGTCTATAGTCTAGTCTATAGTCTAGTCTATAGTCTAGTCTACTAGTCTAGTCTATAGTCTAGTCTATAGTCTAGTCTATAGTCTAGTCTATAGTCTAGTCTATAGTCTAGTCTATAGTCTAGTCTATAGTCTAGTCTATAGTCTAGTCTATAGTCTAGTCTATAGGTCTAGTCTATAGTCTAGTCTATAGTCTAGTCTATAGTCTCTAGTCTAGTCTATAGTCTAGTCTATAGTCTAGTCTATAGTCTAGTCTATAGTCTAGCTATAGTTAGTCTATAGTCTATTCTATAGTCTAGTCTATAGTCTAGTCTATAGTCTAGTCTATAGTCTAGTCTATAGTCTAGTCTATAGTCTAGTCTATAGTCTAGTCTATAGTCTAGTCTATAGTCTAGTCTATAGTCTAATCTATAGTCTAGTCTATAGTCTAGTCTATAGTCTAGTCTATAGTCTAGTCTATAGTCTAGTCTATAGTCTAGTCTATAGTCTAGTCTAGTCTAGTCTATAGTCTAGTCTATAGTCTAGTCTATAGTCTAGTCTATAGTCTAGTCTATAGTCTAGTCTATAGTCTAGTCTATAGTCTAGTCTATAGTCTAGTCTATAGTCTAGTCTATAGTCTCGTCTATAGTCTAGTCTATAGTCTAGTCTATAGTCTTGTTTATAGCCCATATTCTAGTCTATAGCCTAGTCTATAGTCTAGGCTATAGTCTAGTCTATAATCTAGAATATATTCTAGTTAAAAATGTTATTGCCTTTTAATTAAAAAACAATCAGTTTTAATTGCGGCCATGAAATGTTGTTTTTAAAAATGTTTGTTATTATTTTTATGGTTCTTAAAAGGGGTTTTTGATGATTTTTTAAATTATTATTTAATTATATTATTTTTTGTTAGATGTTTTAAATTTTATTATAAATTTATTTTTTTTAGAAAGGTTTTAACAGCTGGCGATAACTTTGTTTAATGCTAATTTTATCTATATAATTGATTTATTATTATTTAATTATTTAATTTTTTTTTTTTTTTTTTGTAATTTTTATAAAATTTGTTATTTAGTTTATTTTTTATTATGTATTTAAAAGTTTTAAACTAAAAAACAGAAAAATTTGTTAATCTTAGAGTTTTGTTTTAGAATTTATTTAATTACATATTATTATTTAAATTTTTTTAATTATTATTTATTTAGCTTTAATTAATATTTATTAAAATGTTAAGAAATTGTGGTGGTTAATTAAATCAAAATTAAATTTCTTTGTTTTTTTTTAACTATTTATTTTTATCAATAAATTCCAAAAATATTATTTATTATTTCTATCACAAACACTCCTCTCATCCTGCATTTACATTTACTTTCAAAGCAGATTTTGGTTTTAAAACAAAATTTTGAAATCTAGTCTCTGTTGTTGTTATTTTTATATTTTCATAAATAAACACATGTTGGCAACACGAAAATATATGTATAAAAATAAAATAAAAATAATTGTTTAACTGACTCTGACATTAAATATCTGTCATTTAAATTTTAAATTTTTTGTATTGTATAGAGACAAAAACAAAAGCAAACACAAAACAAACAAATCTTTTTAACGCACTCTATTTGAAATAAGTAATCAACAACAACAAAAACAACAACTAAATATCACTCTTGCAATTGTAAGAACAATAACAATAATCATCATCATCAACAACAAACACTCGGTGTGAGCAAAACATACACTCATTTACACACTTTTTACAGTATGTGGTTTTGATGAGTGTGTATGTCAACTAAAAACTCACATACACACTGATACAAATTATGTTGTACTCTTTTTTTAATGCTAAATATTGTTATTATTAGCATTATTATTAACAGAAAACAAAAAACAGAGAAACAAATCACAACAAATTGAAAATTAAGAAGATTTACTAATTTCTTTGTATATAGTAGTTACATATACATATCACTTTGTTTATACGTGTGTTTGTTTGTTTGTTGTAAAGGGATTCCAAAAACGATTTGTTAGTGGCCTAGAAACATCCTTTTCAGGAACTAACTTAATTAAGTAAGTAATTAATTAATAAATAAATAAATTAACGAACTAACGAACTAACTAACTAACTAACTAACTAACTAACTAACTAACTAACTAACTACTAACTAACTAACTAACTAACTAACTAACTAACTAACTAACTAACTAACTACTACTAACTAACTAACTAACTAACCGAACGAAGAACGAACGAACGAACGAACGAACGAACGAACGAACGAACGAACGAACGAACGAAGGAACGAACGAACGAAACGAAGGAGAACGAACGAGAAGAACGAACGAACGAGCGAGAGAGCGAGCGAGCGAGCGAGCGAGCGAGCGAGAGAGCGAGCGAGCGAGCGAGCGAGCGAGAGCGAGCGAGCGAGCGAGCGAGCGAGCGAGCGAGCGAGCGAGAGCGAGCGAGCAGCGAGCGAGCGAGCGAGCGAGCGAGCGAGCGAGCGAGCGAGCGAGCGAGCGAGCGAGCGAGCGAGCGAGCAGCGAGCGAGCGAGCGAGCGAGCGAGCGAGAGCGAGCGAGCGAGCGAGCGAGCGAGCGAGCGAGCGAGGCGAGCGAGCGAGCGAGCGAGCGAGCGAGCGAGCGCGAGAGAGCGAGCGAGCGAGCGAGCGAGCGAGCGAGCGAGCAGCGAGCGAGCGAGCGAGCGAGCGAGCGAGCGAGCGAGCGAGCGAGCGAGCGAGCGAGCGAGCGAGCGAGCGAGCGAGCGAGCGAGCGAGCGAGCGAGCGAGCGAGCGAGCGAGGAGCGAGCGAGCGAGCAGCGAGCGAGCGAGCGAGCGAGCGAGCGAGCGAGCGAGCGAGCGAGCGAGCGAGCGAGCGAGCGAGCGAGCGAGAGCGAGCGAGCGAGAGAGCAGCGAGCGAGCGAGCGAGCGAGCGAGCGAGCGAGCGAGCGAGCGAGAGCGAGCGAGCGAGAGCGAGCGAGCGAGCGAGCGAGCGAGCGAGCGAGCGAGCGAGCGAGCGAGAGCACGAGCGAGCGAGCGAGCGAGCGAGCGAGCGAGCGAGCGAGCTAGCGAGCGAGCGAGCGAGCGAGCTAGAGGAGCAGCAGCGAGCGAGCGAGCTAGCGAGCGAGCGAGCGAGCGAGGAGCGAGCGATCGAGCGATCTAGCTATCGTATATCTATCGATCTATCTATCTATCTATCTATCTAGCTATCTATCTATCTATCTATCGACTACTATCGATCTATCTATCTATCTATCTATCTATCTATCTATCTATCTATCTATCTATCTATCTATCTATCTATCTATCTATCTATCTATCTATCTATCTATCTATCTATCTATGCAGTTCGGGACCTCAAAGACCAAGCCAGCAATAGTAGGCGTTAATTCCTAAAATTGCTACATCTAGGAAACTATAAGACTTTGAGTCGTCAATTCTTGTACAAGTAAAATTATCTATCAATACGTAAATTTTGAATAAAAAGTGGGTGTTTTTATCACGGTAGGCGTGACACCTCGCATATTAATTGATACATATATCTAACAATCTGTAAAAGCTAGACCCCTTAATTGATCGTGTGAACTTCATAGGAATATTTGGCGAACGAGCAAGTGAAGCGTATAGCAGTTCTCATATGCATTAATACTAAAATTCGTATATCTGCGAACTATTAGAGTTGGAACCCTGAATTATTAACGAGTTACTTTAGTTTTAAAATAAATATTTAGGACAAAAATATGTGCCTTATATGAAATATAACTGAACAATTTTGACATCTGTATATACAATATTTGGGCAAAAATAGTTGACCTACAAAAGTGGGCGTGGCAAAAAAATAGGTTGTCATAATTATTTTGGTGATTCGTAATAATACAAGCCATATTTAAAACACATCTTTACCTTCTTCATAAAAGATTAAATTGGTGTTTGGTACTTTTTTGAAAAGCGAACATTTGGGGGGCTAAAATGTGTAACAAAATCGATTTCTCTTCCTTTTCAGACCCTTTTTAAACTAATTATTATAAATAGAATACACTATTTATATAATTTAAACATTAGCAGATATCTATTTTTTACTTTTTTTTAACTCAGTTCCGATAGGGTTTAATCCCTTATTAAAACCCGGAATTTTGTATATTTTTAGCACTTTGTTTTATATTTTAAACCAGTAATTATAGAAACAAATTTTATATGAATTTAGTACTTTTTGTTAAAATTGACATTTGAAGGGGTAAAAGGGATTTTTTGGTACTTTTTCGTTTAACACGTGGTACTTTATGAAAATTGTAATGGTCCACCTTTAAATTTATTATAATATTGAAAATATGAACAAGTAGTTGAACCAGTAGGGAGTTTTTGGTACTTTTGTGCTTTTTAATTGACACTTTTTAATTTTCTATAATTTTTTGGTACTTTCTAGTTTTATAAATAGTACTTTTTGGAAATTTCTGTAATATTTAACTTTCAAAAATGTAACTTAACAAACTCAGCTTTAGGAGAATGATAATTTCAAAAAGGGATATTTTTGGTACTTTTTTTCAATTTTCACAGGGTACCTACTACTTGAATTATCATAACATACACAGAGTTGATTGAGTTAAAATTTATAAAAGGGAACTTTTTGGTACTTTTTCTATTAAATTTTTAATATGATATAAAGTTACTTTCTTTATACATTTGATTTTCAAGTTTAATTTCTTTTAGATTAGCGAAGCAATCCGGGTACACTAGTGCAATAGTACAAAAACAAAATTTAAAAAACAAGTGAAACAATAACAACAAAAATCACGCATTTTTAATCGCACATTTTGTTTTTATTTACAAATTGTTGTTGTTTTTGCTGCTGCTACTGCTGTTACTCTTCGCTTTGCTGTAATAATGTTGTTGTTTTGTTTTTTGCATTTTTTATTTTGATTATTTAGTTGTTGTTTTCGTTAGTTTCTCTAATAAAAAGTAGCATAACAATGAAGTTATTAATATGTTTGTTACAGCAAAAGCAACAAACATAACAATGTTTACATTTTTAAAACAAACCACAAACAAGTACAAAATAGGTACTAATTATTAAGCAAAAAAGTACTTTTTTTTTTTTTTTTGTAAAAAATTCATTCAAATTGTAAAAAAGTAACCGCTGATTTTATTTATAATTTTTATTTATATTATTATAAGAATGATGTTAATGTTGTTGTTGTTTTTTGTGGCTGAGATTACTTGGCCATCTGTCTCAATTACAAAGCACAGTCAGAGCTGGACACTTTTTCTTAATAAAAGTTAAAATTATTTTAATTTTTAAAATGTTTTTTATTAAACTATAAAAATTATTTGTTTTTTTTTTTCTGTTGTTGTTGTTGCTATCTTTATGTGTTTTATATTATTTTACTTGTTGTTATTATTATTATTATTTGTAGCAAAATTTGCTCTTGTGTGTCGGTATATTTAATTTTTTTGTTATAATTTTTCTTGAATATAATTTTATTTTGTCTGCGCTTTGGCAAAAATAATTGTGTGCGCCGTGTATGGCTGTCAATTGAGTACTAGTGGCACGAGCCGCTATACATTTATCGCATGCATAAAATGAAAATGAAGCAACCAGACCGCCAGCAGCACTGGCAGCAGCAGTGGCAGCAAACAAGCAGCCAAGCCAGTCAGTCATTCAGCCAGCAATGAAACACAAACCATCCAACCAACCAACCAACCAGCCAACAAAACAGCCAGCCACTACATTATTTCATCCATTATAAATTGAATTTTAACAGAGCAGAGGAGTCAGTCGTCGGCTCCTCTTCTTTTACTATGGACAAAAATAAAATATTAAATAGAAAGAAAGTTGTCGGTTTTTTCTTTACAGTTTTACAGCAAAAATTTTTATATTTTCTCTTTTCTTTTTTTGATATTTAGATGAAAATTCCACAAGGTTTTTCTCCTTCCTTTTAATGGGCGAAAATACTGAGATTTTTTGAAATACAAAAATTAAGTGTAACTCTGTTAGAGGGCCTCTTAAGAATCACTCAAAAAGATATGAGTTTGAGTTAAATATGCTGTTGCACGTTTAAATGTTATTGAATTCTAATAAGAATTTTTATAGTATTTTATTTTAATTTTACAACAACAGTGGGGCTGAAGAGGAAAATACCGGACGATCATATGGGAACAGGACAAATTTTATACTACTGAGTACCTAACTAAACTAACTAACTAACTAACTAACTAACTAACTAACTAACGAACTAACTAACGAACTAACTAACTAACGAACTAACTAACTAACGAACTAACGAACTAACTAACTAACTAACTAACGAACTAAACGAACGAACGAACGAACGAACGAACGAACGAACGAACGAACGAACGAACGAAACGAACGAACGAACGAACGAAAGAACGAACGAACGAACGAAACGAACGAACGAAACGAACGAACGAACGAAACGAACGAACGAACGAACTAACGAACGAACGAACGAACGAAGAACGAACGAAACGAACGAACGAACGAACGAACGAACGAACGAACGAAACGAACGAAAACGAACGAAACGAACGAACGAACAACGAACGAACGAACGAACGAACGAACGAACGAAGAAACGAACGAACGAACGAACGAACGAACGAACGAACGACCGAACGAACGAACGAACGAACGAACGAACGAACGAACAAACGAACAAACGAACAAACGAACGAACGAACGAAACGAACGAACGAACGAACGAACGAACGAACAACGAACGAACGAAAACGAACGAACGAACGAACGAACGAACGAACGAACGAACGAACGAACGAACAAAAACGAACGAACGAACGAACTAACTAACGAACTAACTAACTAACGAACGAACGAACTAACGACGAACTAACGAACTAACTAACTAACGAACGAACTAACTAACTAACGAACTACTAACGAACGAACTAACGAACTAACTAACTAAACTAACTAACGAACTAACTAACTAACGAACTAACTAACTACTAACTAACGAACTAACTACGAACTAACTAACTAACTAACTAACTAACTAACTAACTAACTAACTAACTAACTAACTAACTAACTAACTAACTAACTAACTAACTAACTAACTAACTAACTAACTAACTAACTAACTAACTAACTAACTAACTAACTAACTAACTAACTAACTAACTAACTAACTAACTAACTAACTAACTAATTAACTAAAAAAAAGTACCTTTTGAAGAACGAAAAAGTACTCAAAAGTCCACTTTTATAGGTTCTCACTTACTCCGGCCTCAACATGTTTAATTTCATGTTCTATGTTCAATATTATAGAAAATTCAAAAGGTACCTTTTGAACGAAAAAGTACCAAAAAGTCCCATTTTATAGGTTTTCGCTTACTCCAGGTTCTATAAGCTTAATTTCATGTTTCTAGATTCAATATTATAGAAATTTCAAAAAGAACCTTTTGAAGAACGAAAAAGTACCAAAAAGTCCCATTTCAAGATTCCCATCCACTAAATTTCAATATCAATATTCATAAAGTACCTTTGCGGAACAAACAAATACCATGCTTTGTTTTATGTTCTTAGGTTCAACCAAAAAGTTCCCTTTCATAGGTCACTTACCAAGAGCTCTACATGGTTAATTTCATGTTTCTAGGTTCAACAAGAACAAAATTTCCTGTATGAGACTGTGTGTTGTTGTTGTTGTTTGTTTATTATTTGTGTCTCAGCATGCACCAATCTCCTTTATTTGTAAACCGATTCTGCTGATTTTAAATAGGATACTTCTCAAAGGCATGTCTGACAGAATTATTGAAGATTTGGGTCCCGAAGATATCTGGGGTCTTCATAAAATTGATATTAGCAAACGAAAGGACTCGGAATATATAAATTTTATAGGGTTGGAAAATTATATTATAGAAATTACAAACGGGTTGACAAACTTACTTCTCATAAAGATGAAGTGTATAAAAATCTATTTTTCCCCAATAAAACCCACTGTTCATTTGCAAATAAACTTCCGTTTCCTCTTTGCCCTTCTTGATTTAATGGCTATACTCACTGCAAAAACAGCAACAACAACAATCACATACCTACCAACAAAGCTACAACAGCAACAACAAAATTGTCATGTAACTTTATGTAAAAACAACAACAACAGCAAGAAAAACATTAAAAACCAGTTTAATGCAGTTTCTACAAAAAAAATAGAGTCATCCAAAAGAATTCTGTAAAAATTCTGTTCTCTATTAAAACACTATTTCATAAACTCACTCCCTCAAACCCTTATTTTTAACAAAATTGCTCTCTCTCTCTCTCTCTTTTCCCACTCATGAAAATTCTTCTTTGCAAATGATAAAAACAAAAAACAACAAAAAATTTTCTTTATGCTTGAGTGATATTTTTCTTTTTAATGTTGTTTATTTAATTTTAAATGAGTTTGTTGCTGTTTGTGGCGTGTGTGTGATAGATAGATGGATACACACTCTTAACCGTACATGTACTTACAATAGAGTAATGAATACAATGATGATGATGATGTTTATGACAATGATGATGACGTTTGTTGGTGATAATAAAGCTTTAACATACAAACGAACACATGAATTTATGCCTGCATGTAAGTATTTTTTTTTTGTAAGCAGAAGGTGTTTTGTTGTTGTTCGTGTTGTTGTTGTTGTTATTTTTATGAGTGTGTTGTAATTTGAAAATCATATTTAGTCGAATATGAACCCAGCAAGCACCTTTTATCGCGGAAGTGACCTAGAAGTATCATTTAGGTGATAAGGCTAATTATTAGACTATGGACTAGTCTATTGACTATGGACTAGTCTATTGACCAGTCTATATACTAGTCTATAGAGTAGTCTATTGACTAGTCTATAGAGTAGTCTATTGACTAGTCTATAGAGTAGTCTATTGACTAGTCTATAGAGTAGTCTATTGACTAGTCCATGGACTAGTCTATGGACTATTAACCAGTCTATGGACTAGTCTACTGACTAGTCTTTGGACTAGTCTATTGACTAGTCTATGGACTAGCCTATGGACTATTCTATTGACTAGTCTACGGACTAGTCTATTGACTAGTCTATGGGCTAGTCTACCGACAAGTCTAGGGACTAGTCTATTAACTAATCTATGGATTAGTTTATTGACCAATCTATGGACTAGTATATTGACCAGTCTATGGACTAGTCTTTTGACTAATCTATTGATTAGTCTATTGACCAGTCTATGGACTATTCTATTGACTAGTCTATTGACTAGTCTATGGACTAGTCTATTGACTACTCTATGGACTAATCTATTGACCAGTCTATGGACTAGTCTACTGACTAGTCTGTTGACTAGTCTATGGACTAGACTATGGACTATTCTATTGACTAGCCTACGGACTAGTCTATTGACTAATCTATGGACTGGTCTATTGACTAATTGATCGGCTAGTCTGTTGACTATGGACTAGTCTATTGACCAGTCTATGGACTAGTCTTTTGACTAATCTATTGATTAGTCTATTGACCAGTCTACGAACTAGTCTATTGACCAGTCCATGGACTAGTCTATTGACCAGTCTACGAACTAGTCTATTGACCAGTCCATGGACTAGTCTATTGACCAGTCTAAGCTAGTATATGGACTAATCTATGGACTAGTGTATGAACTAGTCTATTGACCAGTCTATGGACTGGTCTATACACTACTCTCTTTATCAGTCTGTGGACTAGTCCATTGATCAGTATGTCTATTGACAATTCCAAATGTTTGTAGGGATATTTCCTACAACTCTCCTATACTCGTGTCTACAATTTAATTGTCATTTGTTTTTAAAGAGGCGCAAATGTTTACAAAAATTTGTTGCTTCTTCTAGGTTTTTGTGTTTTTTTTTTTTCAAACTCACCTACATTAATACACACACTAACAGGAACGAGGTATTTATTTGAATTTTAAAATTTTTCTTTTGGATTCCGTTCGACCGTTGCAATACACTGAGAGTAGTTTATCAGTGTTTGATGACAAAGAGAGATAGAAAGAGAGCGAATGTGTTCGTAATAGTGAGGGAGTTAATGGTGGGGTTGAGTGAGGGAAGTTTTTAATGGTTTTGTGAAATTTTCAAAACATATGGTTGTATTTCATTTCATTTGATTTCATTGTGATTTTTATATTTTAGCCACAAGGGGTCATTGTTTTAAATATAATACCGACCAGAAATTGTTTATTTTGCTATAAATGTTATAAATGATTTTTGGTTTTTCTTGTTTTTTTTTTGCGTTTCTGTTGAGAAAAGGATAAAAAGGACAGACTGTAGTTTTTGTCCTTTGAGGAAAAATGTTTGTTTAATGATAGTAAATATGGTAATGGTTAGAGTGGTCATTATTATTTTATTAAGGTTATCAAATATTTAAAATTCAATTGTCATCTAGAATCTGGCTTTTATTTTTGCAAAAAATATGTGAAGTCTACCATCTAACCTGTCTCCCTTAGGTAGTGTTCTTTAAGTCCGGTGGTCGTGGATTCAATTCCCACCAAAGCATCGTACAACAGCTCTAATAGTGGTCGAATTATTATTAAGCACTAAACTGCTATTATTAATCGAACAATCTGCTATGTATAGAATCTCCAGACCTCGAAGTGGTTTAATAGTAAGACTTTGTTTATGATTCGATTCTGAGTTATTGGCATATAGATATTTTCGACGATTGTTCAATGAAGCGAACGAAATGTACGGAAAAAGTTCACCAGGGTAATAACAGTTTCGACGATTCTTCAGTGAACGGAACAAAACTCTATTGAAAAAGATGTTCATCTTTCGATTAGTCATTAATTCTAAGGAGTTTGGAACATGAGATTATATTTTCGACGATTGAGCAATGAACAGAGCGAATTTCAAGCGAAAAAGTTCATATTCCGATAGAAACACCAGCTACCTAAAGGAATAACATTTTCGACAATTGTGCAATGATCGCAACGAAACTCTGGTGAAAAAAGATGTTCATCTTTCCCTGGCAACGGTGCCGAACATCTTTGATTAATGAGAGACGGAGTTCGGGAAATTTACCATTATCTAAAAGTAAAAAAACCTATCTTATATTATCCTCTAGCGGTCAGTGACCCGTATGATTCATCCAGTACTAGTCACTTTTTAAATAAACGTAAACGTGTGGTTGAAACCCAAATCGAGAGAATAGAATTTTGATTGATTTCGATGCTGTTGTCAACTCTACAGGACCCCACAAAAGAGTGACTGTGGGTCTGGGTGATGGATTGAATGGATGTTCATCATTGTCCGGTTATGTTTCGGAATTAACTCTGAAAATACCTAACCTATCGCCGTTTGTTAGCTGTGTGTCAGGCAGCAAGTTCTTGGATAGTACTTCGGTATACCAAATACGATTCTAGGTAAAGTTTCTGAGTACCTAGAAGAAAAGTTTTTTGTCGAACAAGGCTGAAGACTTTCCATATGGGGATAGCAATGGTAAAAGATTCGATAGTTCAAGTACTTGAGTCAAGTGCTTGTACAAAGACCGGTGTCAACCATGTACAAAAATTGCGTTCGATAGTCGTCTCCGACTTAACCCTGTGGTTGAAAAAGACCTTCGAGATCTTTTTCAAGACAGGCTCTAGCATACAGCCTTAGGAAAACTTTTCCTCGTCCTCGCCACTTGATAAATTTTTAAGAAAGATCAGTAATACAGAAAGAAGGAAGAGAATTCAATCTGGAAGATCAAAATCATGGATGACAAGACAGACCAGAGCTTTAAAAGTGGAAATAATTAAACGACAAAGTCCTCACGCAAGCTAACATGTTAATATGTATTGCGATTAATCATTGGAGGTTCGTAGGCTTGAAGCAATGTTTCAACTTTATTGCTCTTCATGTCGTAATCTTTAAATTTTTTGACTACGAATGAAAGGAGATTCTTCGTTTAAAGATCGAGAGTTTCCAAAAGGAATAGGAAATCCGAAGTGTTAATATTTCTTGGAGCAAAGCATAGGAACCGCTTTATCAAATCTATTAATAGTTAGTGAGATACAGGAGGAAAGAATAATTGTATCTGGAGGATCAAACTCAGTGATGACCAGAAAGAGAATGTTTAAATGTGAGTACAATTAAACCTCAAAGTACCACGTTCGTATGTGTTGTAGCTTATCATAGGATGTTCGTATATTTGAAGCAAAGTTTGATCTTCCTGTCGAAATATTCCAAAATCTCGTTTGTGAATGAAATCTAACTAAAGATCAAATCTAACTCAAGATCTATAATATAGAAAGAAGAAAGAGTTCGATCAGGAAGCTCAAAAGAGAAGGCTTTAAATGAGGGTGAAACTAAATAACAAAGTTCTCGAGCAGGTTAACATGTTCGTATGTGTTGTGATTAATCATTGGAGGTTCGAATGTTTGAAGTAATGTTTAATCTTCGTTGTCCTTCAAACAGTTCAATAGTGAAAGAAGGAAGATTATTCATTTGAAGATATAGAGTTTTTAAAGTGAATATAGAGAGAAGAAAGAACTCGATTTGGAAGATCAATATTAATGATGGACAAAAAGAGAACACTTTAAACAAGAGTAAAATCAAACGAGAAAGCTTTGGATAGTACGTTCTTACATGGTTTTGGAAGATCAATATCAGTGATGGACAGAAAGAGAACACTTTAAACAAGAGTAATATCAAACAAGAAAGCTTTGGTTACCACGTTCATAGGTGGTTTATCATTATTTGTTCGAATATTTCCAGTCATGTTCGATCTTCGTCATTTAAATATAGATGAACTTGAAGTATAGTTAAATCAAGATCAGCAGCAGAGAAAGAAAGTAGATTTCGATCTGTAACATAGAAATCAGTGATGGATAGAGAGAGAACGCATTAAATGAGAGTAAAATTTAACGACAAAGAATTGGAAGAAGTTTTAATACTTTATTTCGGACTCTATGAATAAAGCAATGTTTGATCTTCGTTGATCTTCTTGATGAAACATTGCCTCTAAAAAGGAATGACAAACTTGAGGTGTTCATAAAAATAACACTACTACTGAAGACTTTTCCTCGAATTGCAGAAGGAATCTGTTAAAAATCCAATTACAATTAAAAATAAACTTTTCATTTAGACAAACATTGAAAAATTCCTTATACTAAAGATCAAAACAGACAGGTGTCATCAACATCAGACAACATCCAAACATCCAACCAAGTTAATGTGCTAATAACAAATAATCTTTTATCCTCTATTACTCTCAATTGAAGTAATCTCTGTTTTCTACATCATTTCTATCTTCTTTTGACTTTGAAAATCAATTTAACAAACAATAAATGTAATATATTCGGGTGGGTTTTTTCTGGTTGTTGTTGTTTGTTGTCTTGCCCTCCCTGACTGACTGACTGAATGATATTGATCTAGTGTTTATTTTCAAACAATCAACCCTCAATCCAATAAACAATCTAATCATGTCAAAGCATGTTTCCTTAAAACCTAAAATTGCCAACAAATCAGCAGAGAAGAATTTTAATCAAATTTTAACACCCTCCAACAATAGAGAAATATGTATGTGTATGTATATATAGCAGTAGAGAGGGAGAGAGAGCAAATAAATCTCATATAAAGTTTGGCATTACATGAATGCTAATGATGATGTTATGTTATTTGTTTAAATGGTTGTAAATCTTAGTTGTTCCTCTATATATATATGTAAGATTTGCCATATCTTTTTGCATATTTTTTTGTTTGTTTGTTTCTAGAACAACTTGTTCGTTGGCGTTCTACCAGACAACTACTGCTGCTGTTACCAGCAGCAGCCAACTCTACTAAATGTTTGGCATTGATTATTGAGTTTTTAACTCGCACTCGGTGGACTACAAATGTATCTACAAACCGAAGAAAAAAATACAATAAACCTAAAACTCAATAATGATTCGGCGCATTCCAGAGTTTATATGTATATTTTTGATTTCACATACCTAAATAGAGAATGACCATATATCGAGAGAAAAGAATGAGTGAGTGCATTGCTAAAATCAAGCGAGAAATTCCAATTTTATAATAAAACAAGAAATATACAAATGAAAAAGAATTGTTTTTATTTAAGTCATCGGATTTTGCAATTCATTTTACGTATACTCGTTGTTATTGCACAGTGGGATGAAATGGCATCGAAAAGCTAAAATGCACAGTAGTTTCTCAAGAAAAACCACAAAATTTTCTAAAGAAAAAGCACAACAGTTCCTATAGGAAAACCACAAAATTTTCTAAAGGAAAAGCACAACAGTTCCTATAGGAAAAGCTCAACATTTCCTAAAGAAAAACCTCAACATTTCCCAAAGAAAAAGCTCTAAATTTTCTATAAAAAAAGCTTAACATTTTCTATAGAAAAAGCTCAATATTTTCTATAGAAAAAGCTCTACATTTTCTATAGAAAAAGCTCAGCATTTTCTAAAGAAAAAGCTCAACATTTCTTAAAGAAAAAGCTCAACATTTTCTAAAGAAAAAGCTCATCATTTTCTATAGAAAAAGCTCAACATTTTCTAAAGAAAAAGCTCAACATTTTCTAAAGAAAAAGCTCAACATTTTCTATAGAAAAAGCTCAACATTTTCTATAGAAAACGCTCAACATTTTCTAAAGAAAAAGCTCAACATTTTCTATAGAAAAAGCTTAACGTTTTCTATAGAAATAGCTCAACATTTTCTATAGAAAAAGCTCAACATTTTCTATAGAAAAAGCTCAACATTTTCTATAGAAAAAGCTCAACATTTTCTAAAGAAAAAAGCTCAACATTTTCTAAAGAAAAAGCTCAACATTTTCTAAAGAAAAAGCTCAACATTTTCTAAAGAAAAAGTTCAACATTTTCTAAAGAAAAAGTTCAACATTTTCTAAAGAAAAAGCTCAACATTTTCTGTAGAAAAAGCTCAACATTTTCTATAGAAAAAGCTCAACATTTTCTATAGAAAAAGCTCAACATTTTCTCTAGAAAAAGCTCAACATTTTCTATAGAAAAAGCTCAACATTTCTATAGAAAAAGTTCAACATTTTCTATAGAAAAGCTCATCATTTTCTATAGAAAAAGCTCAACATTTCCTAAAGAAAAAGCTCAACATTTCCTTAAGAAAAAGCTCAACATTTCCTAAAGAAAAAGCTCAACATTTCCCATAGAAAAAGCTCAACAGTTCCTATAGGAAAACCACAAAATTTTCTAAAGGAAAAGCACAACAGTTCCTATAGGAAAAGCTCAACATTTCCTAAAGAAAAACCTCAACATTTCCCAAAGAAAAAGCTCTAAATTTTCTATAAAAAAAGCTTAACATTTTCTATAGAAAAAGCTCAATATTTTCTATAGAAAAAGCTCTACATTTTCTATAGAAAAAGCTCAGCATTTTCTAAAGAAAAAGCTCAACATTTCTTAAAGAAAAAGCTCAACATTTTCTAAAGAAAAAGCTCATCATTTTCTATAGAAAAAGCTCAACATTTTCTAAAGAAAAAGCTCAACATTTTCTAAAGAAAAAGCTCAACATTTTCTATAGAAAAAGCTCAACATTTTCTATAGAAAACGCTCAACATTTTCTAAAGAAAAAGCTCAACATTTTCTATAGAAAAAGCTTAACGTTTTCTATAGAAATAGCTCAACATTTTCTATAGAAAAAGCTCAACATTTTCTATAGAAAAAGCTCAACATTTTCTATAGAAAAAGCTCAACATTTTCTAAAGAAAAAAGCTCAACATTTTCTAAAGAAAAAGCTCAACATTTTCTAAAGAAAAAGCTCAACATTTTCTAAAGAAAAAGTTCAACATTTTCTAAAGAAAAAGTTCAACATTTTCTAAAGAAAAAGCTCAACATTTTCTGTAGAAAAAGCTCAACATTTTCTATAGAAAAAGCTCAACATTTTCTATAGAAAAAGCTCAACATTTTCTCTAGAAAAAGCTCAACATTTTCTATAGAAAAAGCTCAACATTTCTATAGAAAAAGTTCAACATTTTCTATAGAAAAGCTCATCATTTTCTATAGAAAAAGCTCAACATTTCCTAAAGAAAAAGCTCAACATTTCCTTAAGAAAAAGCTCAACATTTCCTAAAGAAAAAGCTCAACATTTCCCATAGAAAAAGCTCCACTTTTCTATAGAAAAAGCTCCACTTTTTAATAGAAAAAACTCCAAATTTTCTATAGAAAAAGCTCAATATTTTTTATAGAAAAAGCTCAACATTTTCTATAGAAAAAGCTCAACATTTTCTATATAAAAAAGCTCAACATTTTCTATAGAAAAGCTCAACATTTTGTAAAGAAAAAGCTCCACATTTTCTAAAGAGAAAGCTCAACACTTTCTATAAAAAAAGCTCAACAATCTGTTAATTGCTCATTCTATCCCACTGTCCTTTATTACCACGACGTAAATACTACGTACGTGTGTGACGACGTTGCTTGGCTTTTGTTGCTGATGATGATAACAATAACAACGATGATGATGATGATGTCGTTGCTAATGATGATGACGACAATGACGCGCTCGCTTGTGTTATTTTATTCTATCTACTGTTTTTCTTTCGTTTACACCATGAAGAAGACTTAAAAAGTCATGTCAGTTTAGTAGGAAATTAAAATGTATGCGAGTAGGTTCGTGTTGTTTTATACATTTTAAATGAACGACGAATACGAACAACGAATGACTATACGGAGCGTATATTCTTATATACGTATGAATGCGTGGATGTATGCTTGTATTGGGGCTGCCAGGTGGGCTTTTGTTAGAGAAGCGTTAAAAGTTTGATAGCGAAAGAGTTATGTTTTAATTAAAGAGCTTTCCAAGGGTCACTTTTTAACTAAAGGACCCACGAATTTTCGATCTACGGTAAAGATCAAAACGTTCAGATGTTGGTCCAATTTCCGATGATATCTTACAAAGATCAATTCAGAAGTAGTAATGTATCAACAGATCAATATAGAAAAGACCTAATCTTGGTTTAAGGAGTTATCTGCTTTGAGTTTCTGAAAACATGAACTTCAGATTGGATTTGAAAATATTGTTATTAACCTACAGTCTGGCAGCCAAGTTAGATCTGTATTTGTACTGTATATTTTCTGTTTTTACAACTCATGTTGTTTTTGTTATTACCATTGTTGTTATTTACAACAATTCATGCAATGTTTAATTATTAGGTTTGTATATCGTACAAACGTCTGTGTGTTGGCACAGGAAAGACACAGGACAGTGGTGGGCTTTAACAAGGGGGAGAGGAGTAACAGTTAATGAAGAGACCAAAGTTAAAACAAAGACCAGATATCATCTTTAAATCGTACTAAGGCATTGTAAAAGACGACAACCGATATGATATAGCTCTCCAAACTAGTTAAAGAAAATGATTAAGACTTCTTTCCAAAGAAAATTATCAACATTTTCAAAAGGTTATGATCAAATGTTTCTAGAGAAATTGATCAACATTTCTAATGATCAAAATTTTCTGCGGAAAATTGTCAAAATATGTTAAAGAAAATGATCAAGAATTTCTGTTTATTTCAGATTCTGAATCTGAAGTCTTGGGTTTAACATATTTGTTTCCCAACTACGCCACTGTTCGTATTTATTTTTTGAAATCCCAAGCTAATGATAAATGACTTCTTTTAATTTTTTTTGTTTTGCTAGTGATTCTCCACCCAACTGTCAAATATCTGCTCAAATATGCCGCTAACACATGCATACAAGTGAACTAAACAAAATCCATTTTCACATACACAATAATCACACACACACACACCAATGTTCAAATGTATCAATACCCAGGGAACATTTCCGTAGTAGATGTCTACGAAATCTGCTGATGATCACTTTCAAGTAAACTTTGTTCAAACAGTTCTAATACTTTTTACAGTTCAGAAGAGGTTGAATTTAAAGAAAACAGAAAAAGTTCAGACCCCCATCGGATATCCTGCATATTCCCATTATGAGTTTTATATCACTCCGATAACAATAGTTTGCTGGGTAAATCACATTTATCGTATTTTACGACTAATAAAAATGAGCTTTTAAACAAAACTCAAACGGATAGTATCTATGTATAAATAAAAAGCAAGTGTGCATGTGTGCAAATTTGTATCTGAGAACAATTTTGAGTTATTTTTTTGTTTGTTCTCTGCCTGAAACCCTGAGAATACGTAGAATAGCAGCAGCAACAACATAATATATTTGTTTGAGTGAATTTATACTTTTATTTCAATGCAATTCATTGACACGAATAAGCAGCAACAACAACAACAACAATTACAAAACCAATTTTAACCAAATAAAAGTTCAGGCAACAAATGCGCAAGAACATTTGTTAAAATGCGAAGAGGAACTAATTTAACAATAACAGCAAACAGAAATTTCCGTTAACAGAATATTTTCGCAGAAAAGAGGAAGGGGGGAGTTTAAAAGGAGCAACAAACAATGTACAGTGATTAACAGTTAAATGTTAAAAATTTGTTTGAGCAAACCATTAAAGGAATTATGTGACAAGATTTAAGGATTAGAGGTTACGAAATTTTTTGTTTTGGTTTAGCAGAAGGGGTGGGGGTAGAGAAAAAAAGCAAACAAGTGATTAGTTTCCGTTGTGAAAATTAATAATGAAATGTAAAACGAACAGAACTAGAACAGAACCAGGATAGAACTAGAACAGAACTAGAACAAAACTAGAACAAAACTAGAACAGAACTAGAACAGAACCAGAACAGAACTAGAACAGAACTAGAACAGAACTAGAACAGAACTAGAACAGAACTAGAACAGAACTAGAACAGAACTAGAACAGAACTAGAACAGAACTAGAACAGAACTAGAACAGAACTAGAACAGAACTAGAACAGAACTAGAACAGAACTAGAACAGAACTAGAACAGAACTAGAACAGAACTAGAACAGAACTAGAACAGAACTAGAACAGAACTAGAACAGAACTAGAACACAACTAGAACAGCAGAAGGGGTGGGGTAGAGAAAAAAAGCAAACAAGTGATTAGTTTCCGTTGTGAAAATTAATAATTAAATGTAAAACGAACAGAACTAGAACAGAACCAGGATAGAACTAGAACAGAACTAGAACAAAACTAGAACAAAACTAGAACAGAACTAGAACAGAACCAGAACAGAACTAGAACAGAACTAGAACAGAACTAGAACAGAACTAGAACAGAACTAGAACAGAACTAGAACAGAACTAGAACAGAACTAGAACAGAACTAGAACAGAACTAGAACAGAACTAGAACAGAACTAGAACAGAACTAGAACAGAACTAGAACAGAACTAGAACAGAACTAGAACAGAACTAGAACAGAACTAGAACAGAACTAGAACAGAACTAGAACAGAACTAGAACAGAACTAGAACAGAACTAGAACACAACTAGAACAGAACTAGAACAGAACTAGAACAGAACTAGAACAGAACTAAAACATAACTAAACAGAACTAGAACAGAACTAGAACAGAACTAGAACAGAACTAGAACAGAACTAGAACAGAACTAGAACAGAACTAGAACAGAACTAGAACAGAACTAGAACAGAACTAGAGCAGAACTAGAACAGAACTAGAACAGAACTAGAACAGAACTAGAACAGAACTAGAACAGAACTAGAAAAGAACTAGAACAGAACCAGGACAGAACAAGAACAGAACAAGAACAGAACTAGAACAGAACTAGAACAGAACTAGAACTAGAACAGAACTAGAACAGAACTAGAACAGAACTAGAACAGAACTAGAAAAGGACTAGAACAGAACCAGAACAGAACAAGAACAGAACAAGAACAGAACTAGAACAGAACTAGAACAGAACTAGAAAAGAACTAGAACAGAACTAGAACAGAACTAGAACAGAATTAGAACAGAATTAGAACAGAATTAGAACAGAACTAGAACAGAACTAGAACAGAACTAGAACAGAACTAGAACAGAACCAGAACACTAGAACAGAACTAGAACAGAACTAGAACTAGAACAGAACTAGAACAGAACTAGAACAGAACTAGAACAGAACTAGAACAGAACTAGAACAGAACTAGAACAGAACTAGAACAGAACTAGAACAGAACTAGAACAGAACTAGAACAGAACTAGAACAGAACTAGAACAGAACTAGAACAGAACTAGAACAGAACTAGAACAGAACTAGAACAGAACTAGAACAGAACTAGAACAGAACTAGAACAGAACTAGAACAGAACTAGAACAGAACTAGAACAGAATTAGAACAGAACTAGAACAGAACTATAACAGAACTATAACAGAACTATAACAGAACTATAACAGAACTAGAACAGAACTAGAACAGAACTAGAACAGATCTAGAACAGAACTAGAACAGAACTAGAACAGAACTAGAACAGAACAGAACAGAACTAGAACTGAACTGAACTAGAACTGAACTAGAACTGAACTAGAACTGACTAGAACTGAACTAGAACTGAACTAGAACTAGAACTGAACTAGAACTGAACTAGAACTTAACTAGAATTGAACTAGAACAGAACTAAAACTAAACTAAACTAGAACTGAACTAGAACTTTTGAGCATTGTCTTTCGAAAATGTTGAACTTTTCCTCTGGAAAATGTTGAGCATTTTCTTTAAAAAATATTGAGCATTTTCTTTACAAAATGTGTTTAATCAATAAGTTTAGTTTAATTATAGAAAATATTTCTATTATTTAGAAAATATTGATTTAATTCAGAAAAATTATTTATAGAATTATTTTTATATCAAACCTGTTTGTTTTTCATTCGCCATTTCTTTTCCATCTCAATTTATTTACCCTTAATTAAATTAAATTTTCTTGTTTCTAATTAACAGTGTTTTAAAAGTCAGTGTGACATCAATGTTGTAAAATAAACAACAACAAACGCATGGCAAAAAAAAAAAAATAAAAAATATTGTATGTATATAAAAATAAACTTTGTTGTAATTACATTTATTGATGCAATAAAGTGATTAAATTAGAATTTCTAGGTAGGCAACCATTTTTACAGTAAGCGACAAAAGTAAATAAACAAAAAGGTAAAATTTTTTGTTTCAGTTAAAATGCAACAAATAAATTGTTAACTATGCGTAATTGCTATTTATTTGAAAGTTATTATAGAAATCTGTGTCTAAAATAGCATCCACAATTTTACTTCCCACTGTTAGAAATTTCTAACACAGCGTATCATATTAATACTACAGGCGGTTGATTATGACTTCAAATAACTCTAATAACAACACGCCGTTAGACATCAATTTATTAGCGAAAAAAAAAAAAAAAAAACAAGAAACAACAGCAACAAATTCTGTCTACAATTTCAATTTTCTTGGGGTGACTGTAACCTTTTTGCCTTTTTTCTGCACATTAATACAAATCCATGTGCAAAAATTCCTTTTACTTGGCTGAAGAGAGTTGTAGATTTTAATAACTCGTCTAAGTTAAAAGGAATGTTTGTTTGTGTATTAGTGTTAATAACTTGGCTATAATTATAATCATACTTTAATAAAGTAAAATTAATAAAAAAAGCAACTAAACAAATTAAATAGTGAATTTTGTGGCTAAAGGGTAATAAAGAAAAAGCTCAAAGCTCAACAATCTCTATAGAAAGTTATCAACATATTCTAATAAAAATGCTCAACATTTTCTAAAGAAAAGGCTTAACGTTTTCTAAAGAAAATGCTCACCTTTTTCTAAAGAAAAAGCTCAAAATTTTCTAATGAAAATGCTCATCATTTTCTAAAGAAAATGCTCAACATTTTCTAAAGAAAATGCTCAACATTTTCTAAAGAAAATGCTCAACATTTTCTAAAGAAAATGCTCAACATTTTCTTAAGAAAATGCTCAACATTTTCTAAAGAAAATGCTCAACATTTTCTAAAGAAAATGCTCAACATTTTCTAAAGAAAATGCTCAACATTTTCTAAAGAAAATGCTCAACATTTTCTAAAGAAAATGCTCAACATTTTCTAAAGAAAATGCTCAACATTTTCTAAAGAAAATGCTCAACATTTTCTAAAGAAAATGTTCAACATTTTCTAAAGCAAATGCTCAACATTTTCTAAAGAAAATGCTCAACATTTTCTAAAGAAAATGCTCAACATTTTCTAAAGAAAAAGCTCAACATTTTCTAAAGAAAATTCTCAACATTTTCTAAAAAAAACGCTCAACATTTTCTAAAGAAAATGCTCAAAATTTTGTAAAGAAAATGCTCAACATTTTCTAAAGAAAATGCTCAACATTTTCTAAAGAAAGAACATTTTCTAAAGAAAATGCTCAACATTTTCTAAGCAAAATGCTCAACATTTTCTAAAGAAAATACTTAACATTTTCTAAAGAAAATGCTCAACATTTTCTAAAGAAAATGCTCAACATTTTCTAAAGAAAATGCTCAACATTTTCTAAAGAAAATGCTCAACATCTTCTAAACAAAATGCTCAACATTTTCTAAAGAAAATGCTCAACATTTTCTAATGAAAATGCTCAACATTTTATAAAGAAAATGCTCAACATTTTATAAAGAAAATGCTCAACATTTTCTAAAGAAAATGCTCAACATTTTCTAAAGAAAATGCTCAATATTTTCTAATGAAAATGTTCAACATTTTCTAAAGAATATGCTCAACATTTTCTTAGTAAAATGCTCAACATTTTCTTAGTAAAATGCTCAAAATTTTCTTAGGAAAATGCTCAACAATTTCTAAAGAAAATGCTCAACATTTTCTAAAGAAAATGCTCAACATTTTCTAAAGAAAATGCTCAACATTTTCTAAAGAAAATGCTCAACATTTTCTAAAGAAAATGCTCAACATTTTCTAAAGAAAATGCTCAACATTTTCTAAAGAAAATGCTCAACATTTTCTAAAGAAAATGCTCAACATTTTCTAAAGAAAATGCTCAACATTTTCTAAAGAAAATGCTCAACATTTTCTAAAGAAAATGCTCAACATTTTCTAAAGAAAATGCTCAACATTTTCTAAAGAAAATGCTCAACATTTTCTAAAGAAAATGCTCAACATTTTCTAAAGAAAATACTCAACATTTTCTAAAGAAAATGCTCAACATTTTCTAAAGAAAATGCTCAACATTTTCTAAAGAAAATGCTCAACATTTTCTAAGGAAAATGCTCAACATTTTCTGGAGAAAAGGCTCAATATTTTCTGGAGAAAATGCTCCACTTTTTCTAAAGAAAATGCTCAACTTTTTCTAATGAAAATGCTCAAAATTTTCTGATGAAAATACTCAACATTTTCCTGAGAAAATTAAGAACATTATCTAAAGAAAATTTTTGTATTTTTATTAAATTTTCAGAAATCATTTGTGGTGTTCTTTATTTAAAACACAATACTACTTCAATTTAACACTAATTTAATCTAAACTATAAATGCAAATTATTAAAATTACTTTTCCCCCCAAAAATAAATAAAAATTACCATGGCTTCTCATACTTTGTTACAGTTCTTAGAATTCAATATGTTTTATATCAAACAAACAAAAAAAAACAAGAGTTCAATAACTCAAAAACAAATGAAAAAAATATTGCAAAAAACTGAACAATAATCAAAAAATGCTGGTGCATAACGAAAAAAAAAAATAGTGCAAAGAAATGCAAAAATAAAATCAGGGAAATTCCAAAAAAAAGTAAAACTGAAGTGTAATTGAATTAAAATAAACGGCGCCAAAGATGACAGCCACAAAAAAAAAAAAAGAATTATGAAAAGTAGACAATGAAATTTTAACAAAAGAAATACACATGTTGCAGACTGATAAATTATATGAAAAAAATTATGGATTTAAAATTTTTATTAATAAAGTTATTTGGTGAGGAGATTGAAAGTTTAGGGAAAGATCTTAGTAGAAAAGGAATTTTCTAAAAATTTACAAAATATTTTTTTTAATTTTTTTGATTTTTTAACGAATTTACGAGAAATTTTTTGTTTGTATGAATTTGTAGCAATAAAACGCTATGTTGCCTTACTTCGCCCACAATTTCATTATTGTTTTTGTTAAGTGTTGGTGTTGGTCACTTAACGTTCACTGTTTTCTACTCACCACAATATTTGATATTTATACATTTGATTTATTTTCATAATTTACATTTGCAAAAACAATACAAAAACACAAACACAAAAATCAAAGTCCAATAACAAAAGCAACAAAACAAAAACAAACAAGGTGAAATATTTTTATAAAAAAAAGAAAACAATAAGAGAATTATCCATCTCAAAAACTAAAGATAATTTAACAGAAATTTAAACTGCATCAAGAAAACAAAAGCAAACAAATACAATCCAGCAATTGAAAGAAAATAAAAACAATTTCCAAAAACAAATACAATTTATGCAAATTAACTGCTAAATCGTAAAGTAACGAATAAACGAAATTTAAAAACGAGTGACGAACTCGTCTAATAACAGTACTGTTAATAATTAAATGAGTGAAAGAGAGATTTATAGATGGTTGTGGGATAGAGAGAGGTTGGGTGGGGATGCATAACAGCAAATTGAGAGCAAATATGAAAAACGAGTGTCACTAAGGAAGAAATAACCTAAAATAGAGAGCAATGAAATAAGAACAGGAAAGTCCTTCAAACAGCCATATAACAAACAAATAAAAATAAATTTAAGTGAATTGAATTATACTTTTTTACATATATCCATAACATTTATGACTTCCGAAGGCAAATGTAGAAAATTCGAGAAGAGATCTAGAAATTTTAAAAGTTTACTGTTAAGGAATTTGAAAAATTTTAAAGAATTTGTTTTTCTAAAAAAACGACCTCCAACAGAGGGGTATCTATCTATCTATCTATCTATCTATCTATCTATCTATCTATCTATCTATCTATCTATCTATCTATCTATCTATCTATCTATCTATCTATCTATCTATCTCTATCTATCTATCTATCTACCTACTATCTATCTATCTATCTATCTATCTATCTATCTATCTATCTATCTATCTATCTATCTATCTATCTATCTATCATCTATCTATCTATCTATCTATCTATCTATCTATCTATCTATCTATCTATCTATCTATCTATCTATCTATCTATCTATCTATCTATCTATCTATCTATCTATATCTATCTATCTATCTATCTATCTATCTATCTATCTATCTATCTATCTATCTATCTATCTATCTATCTATCTATCTATCTATCTATCTATCTATCTATCTATCTATCTATCTATCTATCTATCTATCTATCTATCTATCTATCTATCTATCTATCTATCTATCTATCTATCTATCTCTATCTATCTATCTATCTATCTATCTATCTCTATCTATCTATCTATCTATCTATCTATCTATCTATCTATCTATCTATCTATCTATCTATCTATCTATCTATCTATCTATCTATCTATCTATCTATCTATCTATCTATCTATCTATCTATCTATCTATCTATCTATCTATCTATCTATCTATCTATCTATCTATCTATCTATCTATCTATCTACTATCTATCTATCTATCTAATCTATCTATCTATCTATCTATCTATCTATCTATCTATCTATCTATCTATCTATCTACTATCTATCTATCTATCTATCTAGCTATCTATCTATTATCTATCTATCTATCTATCTATCACTATCTATCTATCTATCTATCTATCTATCTATCTATCTATCTATCTATCTATCTATCTATCTATATCTACACTTTCTTTATAAAATATTCTATAGATACCTTAGAAAATGTTCCACATTTATTCTTCATACATTTTATTTTTTGTGTATAAATTTTACAAGACCAAATCAGGTGCTAAATTTTAATACAAAAGAAACTTAACAACCCATTAATATTTTTACGTCTATTATTGAAATTTTATTTGACAAATTAATTGTTTTCTACATTTTAGTCACAAAATATTTTTTTATTATTAAAGTCATTAATTTTCATAAACAAAAATTAAGTTGACATTTTTCTACATTTAACAATTTATTATAAAAATAAATGGTATACATAAATTTTTAACTTGTTAATCTAGTGTTATTTTCTACAGAAAAATTTACATAAAATACACTTGCAAAAATTTAAAAACAAATAAAATAAATAAAATTTTGTTAAAACTTTTAAAAATTTTGATGTAAACTAATAAAGGTATTAGAAAGTTATAAAATTATTGTTTATTTTTTAAGTGCAATAAAATTTTTTCGCTGTGTATTTTTTATACTTTGTATGTGCAATTTTGTACTTGCATTTCTACTACTTTAAAGCTTAAAATATGCCTGCAGCGTTAATATGTAAAAAATGAAACAACTGTAGAAAATATTTAAGTAAATATGCATGTTAGTATGTACATTTTTTGTTGACAAATTAAATTAAGTTGACATCACTGCTATTTTGTGTGTTTACGTTTGATTTTTTTTTTTTTGTAATTCCAGATTTCTCAGTTCATCGTAATGCAAATGCAGAAAAGCAAAAGAGTTCATCACATCAACATTTTTGATATTTTATAAATTAGAACTGAACTAAAACTAAACTAGAACTGAACTAGAACTGAAGTAGAACTGAACTAGAACTGAACTAGAACTGAACTAGAACTGAACTAGTACTGAAGTAGAACTGAACTAGAACTAAACTAGAACTGAACTAGAACTGAACTAGAACTGAACTAGAACTGAACTAGAACTGAACTAGAACTGAACTAGAACTGAACTAGAACTGAACTAGAACTGAACTAGAACTGAACTAGAACTGAACTAGAACTGAACTAGAACTGAACTAGAACTGAACTAGAACTGAACTAGAACTGAACTAGAACTGAACTAGAACTGAACTAGAACTGAACTAGAACTGAACTAGAACTGAACTAGAACTGAACTAGAACTGAACTAGAACTGAACTAGAACTGAACTAGAACTGAACTAGAACTGAACTAGAACTGAACTAGAACTGAACTAGAACTGAACTAGAACTGCACAAGAGCTGAACTAGAACTGAACTAGAACTGAACTAGAACTGAACTAGAACTGAACTAGAACTAAACTAGAACTAAACTAGAACTGAACTAGAACTGAACTAGAACTGAACTAGAACTGAACTAGAACTGAACTAGAACTGAACTAGAACTGAACTAGAACTGAACTAGAACTGAACTAGAACTGAACTAGAACTGAACTAGAACTGAACTAGAACTGAACTAGAACTGAACTAGAACTGAACTAGAACTGAACTAGAACTGAACTAGAACTGAACTAGAACTGAACTAGAACTGAACTAGAACTGAACTAGAACTGAACTAGAACTGAACTAGAACTGAACTAGAACTGAACTAGAACTGAACTAGAACTAAACTAGAACTGAACTAGAACTGAACTAGAACTGCACAAGAGCTGAACTAGAACTGAACTAGAACTGAACTAGAACTAAACTAGAACTGAACTAGAACTGAACTAGAACTGAAGTAGAACTGAATTAGAACTGAACGAGAACTGAACGAGAACTGAACTAGAACTGAACTAGAACTGAACTAGAACTGAACTAGAACTGAACTAGAACTGAACTAGAACTGAACTAGAACTGAACTAGAACTGAACTAGAACTGAACTAGAACTGAACTAGAACTGAACTAGAACTGAACTAGAACTGAACTAGAACTGAACTAGAACTGAACTAGAACTGAACTAGAACTGAACTAGAACTGAACTAGAACTGAACTAGAACTGAACTAGAACTGAACTAGAACTGAACTAGAACTGAACTAGAACTGAACTAGAACTGAACTAGAACTGAACTAGAACTGAACTAGAACTGAACTAGAACTTAACTAGAACTGAACTAGAACTGAACTAGAACTGAACAAGAACTGAACTGGAACTGAACTAGAACTAGAACTAGAACTAAACTAGAACTGAACTAGAACTGATTTAGAACTGAACTAGAACTGAACTAAACAAGAACTGAACTAGAGCTCAACTAGAACTGAACTAGAACTGAAGTAGAACTGAAGTAGAACTGAACTAGAACTGAACTAGAGGAAAAGCATAACATTAGACATGTATTAAAAGAATCAATTTATTTAAATATCTGTTCATTATCTTTGGTAGTTTCAGTTTTAGTAATGTTTGTTTTTATATGTTGAGTATTTTTTTTTTTTTTTTGTGCAAACAATGACCTCCAAAAAAGTGGATATACACAAAAATTTTTTTCTAGAAAATCGTGTAAGACAAAACTTTATAAATAATAATTATGTTGCTAAGAAAATGTGACAACAATTTAATAATTAAAGTAATTTGAAATGCAAATAATGGCAATTTGGCACAACTAGCATTATTAATTTCCAAAACAATTAATAAATAACATCTTTTGCTGGGTTATTTATTTAGAATTTATAATTTAATTGATTTTTTTGACCCAAAGTTAAAATACAATAGCGGAAGTGGAAAAAAAAAATAAAAAAATTAAATCAATAAAAAACAGCAGCAACAAACAAAGCAATAAGAAATTATTATTGCAACAAGTAAAACGACAAGAAAAAAAAAACAACATTGCAAAATAAGTAAAAAAAATCAACCCAATTAAATTAATCACTCTCTATGCACTCGTTCATTTATTTATTCATTCATTCATTCTTTCATTGATGACACAAAACTTGTCAATGATTGTTGGTGGTTCTCGTTATTTTCATGTTTGATTTCTTGCGTTCTGTTACAAGAAGAAAATTTATTAAGAAAACTAAGATTCTAGCTAGAGATGCCAGATTTTCTTTATAAATAAGTTAAACAGAAAATATACAATTTATGGATATGAACAATTTTTTCTTTAAATTATTAAAATTTCCTGATTTTTTTCAAATCCTTAACTTTTCTTTTAAATTTTTAAATTTCTGTACATGTGGCATCTCTTATTTTTTGTAAGCTTTTTCATGATTATTTTTTACTATAATATTACTATAAATATGAGTACAGATGTTAAATGATTTTCATGACTTTACTGGAGCGGAAATGGCAAATTAACTGCAAATACTCAAACACACAGACACACACTCAGGCTATAACAGAGAGAAAAACCTTTAAGAGCAATAACAAAAACAATATACATATGATCAGAGATGGACAGTGCTTTAAAAACAAGAAAAATGATTAATAATTCCCATGGAAAATTAACAAAATTTTCATGATCAATATTTTCGAAAGAAAACGCTAAAAATTTCTAATGAAAATTAACAAAATTTTCACAACATTTTTAATAGAAAATTCAGTTCTAGTTCATCTAGTTCAGTTCTAGTTCAGTTCTAGTTTAGTTCCAGTTCAGTTCTAGTTCAGTTCTAGTTCAGTTCTTGTTCTAGTTCATTTCATGTTCTAGTTCAGTTCTTGTTCTAGTTCATTTCTTGTTCTAGTTCAGTTCTGGTTCAGTTCTAGTTCAGTTCTAGTTCAGTTCTAGTTCAGTTCTAGTTCAGTTCTAGTTCAGTTCTAGTTCAGTTCTAGTTCAGTTCTAGTTCAGTTCTAGTTCAGTTCTAGTTCTGTTCTAGTTCTGTTCCAGTTCTGTTCTAGTTCTGTTCTAGTTCTGTTCTAGTTCTGTTCTAGTTCTGTTCTAGTTCTGTTCTAGTTCTGTTCTAGTTCTGTTCTAGTTCTGTTCTAGTTCTATTCTAGTTCTGTTCTAGTTCTGTTCTAGTTCTGTTCTAGTTCTGTTCTAGTTCTGTTCTAGTTCTGTTCTAGTTCTGTTCTAGTTCTGTTCTAGTTCTGTTCTAGTTCAGTTCTAGTTCAGTTCTAGTTCAGTTCTAGTTCAGTTCTAGTTCAGTTCTAGTTCAGTTCTAGTTCAGTTCTAGTTCAGTTCTAGTTCAGTTCTAGTTCAGTTCTAGTTCAGTTCTAGTTCAGTTCTAGTTCAGTTCTAGTTCAGTTCTAGTTCAGTTCTAGTTCAGTTCTAGTCAGTTCTAGTTCAGTTCTAGTTCAGTTCTAGTTCAGTTCTAGTTCAGTTCTAGTTCAGTTCTAGTTCAGTTCTAGTTCAGTTCTAGTTCAGTTCTAGTTCAGTTCTAGTTCAGTTCTAGTTCAGTTCTAGTTCAGTTCTAGTTCAGTTCTAGTTCAGTTCTAGTTCAGTTCTAGTTCAGTTCTAGTTCAGTTCTAGTTCAGTTCTAGTTCAGTTCTAGTTCAGTTCTAGTTCAGTTCTAGTTCAGTTCTAGTTCAGTTCTAGTTCAGTTCTAGTTCAGTTCTAGTTCAGTTCTAGTTCAGTTCTAGTTCAGTTCTAGTTCAGTTCTAGTTCAGTTCTAGTTCAGTTCTAGTTCAGTTCTAGTTCAGTTCTAGTTCAGTTCTAGTTCAGTTCTAGTTCAGTTCTAGTTCAGTTCTAGTTCAGTTCTAGTTCAGTTCTAGTTCAGTTCTAGTTCAGTTCTAGTTCTAGTTCAGTTCTAGTTCAGTTCTAGTTCAGTTCTAGTTCAGTTCTAGTTCAGTTCTAGTTCAGTTCTAGTTCAGTTCTAGTTCTAGTTCAGTTCTAGTTCAGTTCTAGTTCAGTTCTAGTTCAGTTCTAGTTCAGTTCTAGTTCAGTTCTAGTTTAGTTCTAGTTCAGTTCTAGTTCAGTTCTAGTTTAGTTCTTCCCTTCCATATTTTGTATTCCTTAATAATTTGATTATTAAATATTTAAAATTTTAGCAAAAAATCCCTTTATACTTTTAAAAACAGGAAACGGAATTTGATTTATTGTCTAGAAATCCTGTGATATTCGTTTTCCGTTTAATTGTTTTAAAACATTAATTTTATTTTATTTCGTTTCCTATAAAACAATTCTAATTTTCTTTATTAGTCTATAATAATTTTAATAAATATTTGTTGAAAAAAACAATAGACCAATAAAATAAGGAACAAATAAAAATAAATCATTTTATAGCCATAACCATTCAATATTCAATCATTCAACCATTACTCCTTCGTGCCACAAGGAAAAATATGTAAATATTCATCTTAATGCATGATTTCATATGTAAACTATGAACATTTTTAAATAATAAATAAATTTTATAGTGCATAATTTTAGACTCATTAGTAAAAACAGAGTGAGTGCAAAAATAAAGACACTCAAGAAAATATTGAAAAAAATTTTCAAGAAAAAAATAAGTTTTAAATCGAAAATATTTAAAGTGAAAACATGTGTAATAAATTATTATTTTTTTTTAATTTTCCTATATTTTTATAAAATTTTTAAATTTTAAGTCTTGAATTTTACTAATAAATTTCTTTGAGTGTTTTTTTAAACAGAAACAACAATGCAATTGAAATCAAGTCTACATATTCACACATCCATACACACTCAAATACTGCACTTATGCAAATATTCCTTTTTTATCTCTCTCTCTCTCTCTGCTCTTTTGCTCTCCCCTTGTGCTTCCCATAGCTTTTATTTTTTCCATATTTAATCATCAACGTCATCATCATGATGATGATTTTTAATGATTTGTTTAATTTTTAGGCAGGCTGGTATTTTTTGTTGTTTACTTTTGTTTTGATTTCAGTTTTCAGCTCTAAAATACAACTACACAGAGAGAAATTTCAAACTAAATATAAAATTTAGTTGCAACAAACTAATTTTAAAGTTTTGGTTGCTTAATCTTAATGCGTAACAACAAACATATTGATTCAATCAAAAAATCTTTTATTTATAACAACCAAATAAAGTTTTCTCAGTGTATGTATTGAAGAGTAAAATAGTAAAATTTTAGAAAAAGGATAGCGAGAGAGTGAGTTAGTGGCTGTGAGAGAGTAGCTAGGAACCGTTAGCCAGGACACCAAACAAATTGAAGGCAATAAAAGAATCATTGCAAAACTATTTACATTTATAATTGTGTTGTATTCGTTTCTGTTGCTGCGAAGATGGCTGAGATGGTGGGCGTGTTTTGGGTGAATAAATCCAAAAACTTGTAAATGATTTACAGCAAATAATTTGAATTAAATGAATTTAATTAAAAAGGATTAACTTACTGCTATTGTGTGTCAATTACAAAGAAAATTTCAGAAAAATTTATGTCATACAAACTTACCTAGAAAGAGAAGAAAAGGAAGAAAAATTATTAATTAGATTTTATGAATATAAGTAAAAAGATTATAAATAAAGCACTAATTAAAAAAATTATAATAAATTTTCATGATTTTCTATCTAAAGAAAGAAAATGCTCAACATTTTCTAAAGTAAATGCTCAACATTTTCTAAAGAAAATACTCAACATTTTCTAAAGAAAATGCTCAACATTTTCTAAAGAAAATGCTCAACATTTTCTAAAGAAAATGCTCAACATTTTCTAAAGAAAATGCTCAACATTTTCTAAAGAAAATGCTCAACATTTTCTAAAGAAAATGCTCAACATTTTCTAAAGAAAATGCTCAACATTTTCTAAAGAAAATGCTCAACATTTTCTAAAGAAAATGCTCAACATTTTCTAAAGAAAATGCTCAACATTTTCTAAAGAAAATGCTCAACATTTTCTAAAGAAAATGCTCAACATTTTCTAAAGAAAATGCTCAACATTTTCTAAAGAAAATGCTCAACATTTTCTAAAGAAAATGCTCAAGATTTTCTAAAGAAAATGCTCAACATTTTCTAAAGAAAATGCTCAACATTTTCTAAAGAAAATGCTCAACATTTTCTAAAGAAAATGCTCAACATTTTCTAAAGAAAATGCTCAACATTTTCTAAAGAAAATGCTCAACATTTTCTAAAGAAAATGCTCAAGATTTTCTAAAGAAAATGCTCAAGATTTTCTAAAGAAAATGCTCAACATTTTCTAAAGAAAATGCTCAACATTTTCTAAAGAAAATGCTCAACATTTTCTAAAGAAAATGCTCAACATTTTCTAAAGAAAATGCTCAACATTTTCTAAAGAAAATGCTCAACATTTTCTAAAGAAAATGCTCAACATTTTCTAAAGAAAATGCTCAAGATTTTCTGAAGAAAATGCTCAACATTTTCTAAAGAAAATGCTCAACATTTTCTAAAGAAAATGCTCAACATTTTCTAAAGAAAATGCTCAACATTTTCTAAAGAAAATGCTCAACATTTTCTAAAGAAAATGCTCAACATTTTCTAAAGAAAATGCTCAACATTTTCTAAAGAAAATGCTCAACATTTTCTAAAGAAAATGCTCAACATTTTCTAAAGAAAATGCTCAACATTTTCTAAAGAAAATGCTCAACATTTTCTAAAGAAAATGCTCAACATTTTCTAAAGAAAATGCTCAACATTTTCTAAAGAAAATGCTCAACATTTTCTAAAGAAAATGCTCAACATTTTCTAAAGAAAATGCTCAACATTTTCTTAGGAAAATACTCTACCGATCTCCCAGTTTCACAAATTAAAAAGATATTTTATTTTGCTCAATAAACATTTCTAAGTTTAAGCAATAAAATCTTCTCGAAAAAATATCCACTTAAAAGTTTTCCACAAATTCAATTTAACATAAATATTATGTTAAGAAAACTGTTTTTGTTTTGAAAAGGAAGAAAAATTATTAATTAGATTTTATGAATATAAGTAAAAAGATTATAAATAAAGCACTAATTAAAAAAATTATAATAAATTTTCATGATTTTCTATCTAAAGAAAGAAAATGCTCAACATTTTCTAAAGTAAATGCTCAACATTTTCTAAAGAAAATACTCAACATTTTCTAAAGAAAATGCTCAACATTTTCTAAAGAAAATGCTCAACATTTTCTAAAGAAAATGCTCAACATTTTCTAAAGAAAATGCTCAACATTTTCTAAAGAAAATGCTCAACATTTTCTAAAGAAAATGCTCAACATTTTCTAAAGAAAATGCTCAACATTTTCTAAAGAAAATGCTCAACATTTTCTAAAGAAAATGCTCAACATTTTCTAAAGAAAATGCTCAACATTTTCTAAAGAAAATGCTCAACATTTTCTAAAGAAAATGCTCAAGATTTTCTAAAGAAAATGCTCAAGATTTTCTAAAGAAAATGCTCAACATTTTCTAAAGAAAATGCTCAACATTTTCTAAAGAAAATGCTCAACATTTTCTAAAGAAAATGCTCAACATTTTCTAAAGAAAATGCTCAAGATTTTCTAAAGAAAATGCTCAAGATTTTCTAAAGAAAATGCTCAACATTTTCTAAAGAAAATGCTCAACATTTTCTAAAGAAAATGCTCAAGATTTTCTAAAGAAAATGCTCAACATTTTCTAAAGAAAATGCTCAACATTTTCTAAAGAAAATGCTCAAGATTTTCTGAAGAAAATGCTCAAGATTTTCTAAAGAAAATGCTCAAGATTTTCTAAAGAAAATGCTCAAGATTTTCTAAAGAAAATGCTCAAGATTTTCTAAAGAAAATGCTCAAGATTTTCTAAAGAAAATGCTCAAGATTTTCTAAAGAAAATGCTCAACATTTTCTAAAGAAAATGCTCAACATTTTCTAAAGAAAATGCTCAACATTTTCTAAAGAAAATGCTCAACATTTTCTAAAGAAAATGCTTAACATTTTCTAAAGAAAATGCTCAACATTTTCTAAAGAAAATGCTCAACATTTTCTAAAGAAAATGCTCAACATTTTCTAAAGAAAATGCTCAACATTTTCTAAAGAAAATGCTCAACATTTTCTAAAGAAAATGCTCAACATTTTCTAAAGAAAATGCTCAACATTTTCTAAAGAAAATGCTCAACATTTTCTAAAGAAAATGCTCAACATTTTCTAAAGAAAATGCTCAACATTTTCTAAAGAAAATGCTCAACATTTTCTAAAGAAAATGCTCAACATTTTCTTAGGAAAATACTCTACCGATCTCCCAGTTTCACAAATTAAAAAGATATTTTATTTTGCTCAATAAACATTTCTAAGTTTAAGCAATAAAATCTTCTCGAAAAAATATCCACTTAAAAGTTTTCCACAAATTCAATTTAACATAAATATTATGTTAAGAAAACGAATTTTTATTGAAATTTCCTAGAAAACATACATACATATAAGATTGTATGTTTTCTTGTAAAATTTAATATTTGTTAAGGACAAATCTGTACATCTACTTTGGTATGCATATAAATTAGTTTAAAATATAAAATGAACACTGTAAACATATACATACAAACATATATAGAGAAAAGAAACATAACCACATATTGTTGGGTAAGGGTCTCAAATTGGTTAGAAGTGATGAAATAGGACAAGTAAAACAAAAACAGTTTAATGGCATCATTTTTTAGATTATTTAGGGAGCTAAGGTGGCATTTGTTTACAAGTTGCATTACAGGTGATGTTGAAGGTATATAAATATGTAATGCAGAGCGTCAAAGTAAACTTCTTAAGAGAATAATACGCTCTGAAATGAAAACATTTTCACTCTTAAAACTGCAGGGAGTGAACGAATGAATCCCATCAAACATTTGTAAGACAAAACTGTTGCGGATTTTAACGATCTTTCGAATCCCGACTGGTCTCTAGTCTGTCTACAGTCTGGAGTTTATACTGGTCTTTAGAATTGACTACAGTCTGGTTTATAGTCTCGACAATAGTTTGATCTATAGTCTGGTCTATAGTCTGATCTATAGGCTGGTCTATAGTCTGATCTATAGGCTGGTATATAGTCTGGTGTACAGTCTAGTCTATAGTCTGGTCTATATTCTGGTCCACAGTTCCAACTATGTAGTCCCAAATCCAATTTCGCCTATAGTCTAGTCTGTAGTCACGGTTATAGTTTGGTTATTAGTGTCGACTGAAGTCTGTTCTGCAGTCATGATTATTGTTTGGTCCATAGTCCGATCTATAGTCTATTATCTGGTCCATGGTATGGTCTACAGAATGATCTATAGTATGGTCTATAGTATGATCTATAGTATGATCTATAGTATGGTCTACGATATGGGCTAATCTGTCTAGTCTATAATATCGATTATAATCTTGACAGAAGTCTGGACTATAGTTTCAGACGAATAGCAAAATGGGCTGCGCCGACTATAAGGATTCAGAATTATAAAATGGAATGACAAACTCACAAAGTTGAGGAGTATAAATAGACAAAAAAGTTTTATCATCTAGAGAGATAAGTTTATCATCTAGAGAGATAAGAGACAAACAAATGTTTGCTGGTATATATGTATGTAATATATGTATGTATGTACTGTTATGCTGCAGTATAACACTCGTATGCTGTCGGTTCTTTACTGTTTTCCATACGATGTTGACAGCCCCTCGGTACAAATTCGTAAAACATTGTAATATGTATAACAACAACAAAATGGTGAGTGGGTGTTTTAAGGTTCAATGCTCATTGCTAGATGATGTGTTGCTGTTGGGTACTCGTTTGCTACAACAACATAAAAAATGAGTGCAAAGGGGTTGTGTGGAGGAACATTGTGGGAGCAACAGTACTCTGACAAATAATTAAGTAGTAAGAGAGAAAGTAGATCACAGCTAAATGTAAAAGAAAATAAACAAAACAGAAAAAAAAAAATATTTTGCTTAAAGCATTTTTTCCAAAGCAGATTTTTTCCCATATTTTTTTCATACTCTCTCCCACAAACCTCTCACTTGGGTTTGCTGTTTGTCTTTGTTGTTGAATATTTTGAAAAGTGAAATGTAAAAATGAAGAGTAGAACAGATTTACATGTGTCTTAAGTTGGGATTTGAATATTTCATCGATTAAGGAGTTAATTTTCGAAAGTTATTAGTTTCGAGAGCAAAAAAAAAAAAAATAACAAATTGTGGGGAATTAAAAGTGATTTTGTAAATTGAAAAATTTAAGTAAGTTATGGCTAAGTATGAATGTGTGTGTGTGTGTGTGAAAGTAAAGTTATTTTGTTTGAATGTGTATAGATATGTAATTGAGAAGGTTAGTTAAAGATTTTTTATAAAAAAAGATAAATACAATTAGAAAATGTTTTCAAATTTAAGATTATTTTAAAAATTCAGCTAGCTGAATAAGATTTTTAGTGCAATATTTGCTACTAAATCAAAACAATATTGTAATATATTCTTATTTAAGCTACATTCAGCTAGCTGAATTGAATGATTTCTTAGATTATATTCATTTTGCATCAATTATTAACTATGCATGTAAATATTAAAAATTCAGCTAGCTGAATAGTAGCTATTTTATAATATTTATCAGTAAGTCATTGTAATTTTATAAATATGTGAAGTATAAACGTATTCAGATAGCTGAATTGAGAAAATTTTATACAAATGCTGCTAATAAGATTGATTCCTTTATAAACTGTCTTTAGTTTGCTATAAAAACAATTATTTCAACAATTCAGCTAGCTGAATAGCATTAATACTATGATTTTTATGCAGATTTTACCTAAAATATTGAAATCTATTGCAACAAACCAAATTCAGCTAGCTGAATTATAGTAATACTAAAAGTAGTTTAATAAACTCTATAGAAATGTTATAATTTCTAAATTATTAAGATATTCAGCTAGCTGAATACAATAAATAATGAAAATTATCAATAATAATAACGCTCTCATACTAAATTTTGATTACTTAAATAACTAAAACTTAAAAAGTTGGCAATTCAGCTAGCGAATAACAATAAAATCACAAATATTTCAGAAATTTAACATAAAACTTTTAAACTAGTAGAATACTTTGGTATTCAGCTTAACTAAGCAATTTTCTTGATAAAGATAAAAATTTCACTTCATCCCAATATTATAGAAATTTATTTTTTTAAGTGCACAAAGGTCACTTATTTGTTCTTGACCACTTCCGATACGACTACTCACATATTCAGTAACATTTTTGTTTTATAATTTAATTTATTTATTAGTTGCAGTTTTTTATTGATTTTCTTTTATATGTATGATTCTATATTCCTTTAATTTTGTTTATATTTAAACACAAAACATATACAGTCATTAACGTAGAAAGCAACCAATACACAGACAAACTTAACACATTTACTAATGTTGTTATCAAGTCCAAAAAAATAAAATAAACATATGGGTAAGTTCATGTTCAAATAATGATATCAAGACATCTAGTCCATAGTCTAGTCCATAGTGAAGACTATAGTCTAGTCTATAGTCTAGTCTATAGTCTAGTCTATAGTCTAGTCTATAGTCTAGTCTATAGTCTAGTCTATAGTCTAGTCTATAGTCTAGTCTATAGTCTAGTCTATAGTCTAGTCTATAGTCTAGTCTATAGTCTAATCTATAGTCTATTCTATAGTCTAATCTATAGTCTAGTCTATAGTCTAGTCTATAGTCTAGTCTATAGTCTAGTCTATAGTCTAGTCTATAGTCTAGTCTATAGTCCTAGTCTATAGTCTAGTCTATAGTCTAGTCTATAGTCTAGTCTATAGTCTAGTCTATAGTCTAGTCTATAGTCTAGTCTATAGTCTAGTCTATAGTCTAGTCTATAGTCTAGTCTATAGTCTAGTCTATAGTCTAGTCTATAGTCTAGTCTATAGTCTAGTCTATAGTCTAGTCTATAGTCTAGTCTATAGTCTAGTCTATAGTCTAGTCTATAGTCTAGTCTATAGTCTAGTCTATAGTCTAGTCTATAGTCTAGTCTATAGTCTAGTCTATAGTCTAGTCTATAGTCTAGTCTATAGTCTAGTCTATAGTCTAGTCTATAGTCTAGTCTATAGTCTAGTCTATAGTCTAGTCTATAGTCTAGTCTATAGTCTAGTTCTATAGTCTAGTATATAGTCTAGTCTATAGTCTAGTCTATAGTCTAGTCTATAGTCTAGTCTATAGTCTAGTCTATAGTCTAGTCTATAGTCTAGTCTATAGTCTAGTCTATAGTCTAGTCTATAGTGTAGTCTATAGTCTAGTCTATAGTCTAGTCTATAGTCTAGTCTATAGTCTAGTCTATAGTCTAGTCTATAGTCTAGTCTATAGTCTAGTCTATAGTCTAGTCTATAGTCTAGTCTAGTCTAGTCTATAGTCTATAGTCTAGTCTGTAGTGTAGTCTATAGTCTAGTCTATAGTCTAGTCTGTAGTGTAGTCTATAGTCTAGTCTATAGTCTAGTCGTAGTAGTCTAGTCTAGTAGTCTAGTCTATAGTCTAGTCTATGTCTAGTCTATAGTCTAGTCTATAGTCTAGTCTATAGTCTAGTCTATAGTCTAGTCTATAGTCTAGTCTATAGTCTAGTCTATAGTCTAGTCTATAGTCTAGTCTATAGTCTAGTCTATAGTCTAGTCTATAGTCTAGTCTATAGTCTAGTCTATAGTCTAGTCTATAGTCTAAGTCGTATAGTCTAGTCTATAGTCTAGTCTATAGTCTAGTCTATAGTCTAGTCTATAGTCTAGTCTATAGTCTAGTCTATAGTCTAGTCTATAGTCTAGTCTATAGTCTAGTCTATAGTCTAGTCTATAGTCTAGTCTATAGTCTAGTCTATAGTCTAGTCTATAGTCTAGTCTATAGTCTAGTCTATAGTCTAGTCTATAGTCTAGTCTATAGTCTAGTCTATAGTCTAGTCTATAGTCTAGTCTATAGTCTAGTCTATAGTCTAGTCTATAGTCTAGTCTATAGTCTAGTTCTATAGTCTAGTCTAGTTAGTCTAGTCTAGTCTATAGTCTAGTCTATAGTCTAGTCTATAGTCTAGTCTATAGTCTAGTCTATAGTCTAGTCTATAGTCTAGTCTATAGTCTAGTCTATAGTCTAGTCTATAGTCTAGTCTATAGTCTAGTCTATAGTCTAGTCTATAGTCTAGTCTATAGTCTAGTCTATAGTCTAGTCTATAGTCTAGTTAGTCTAGTCTAGTCTAGTCTATAGTCTAGTCTATAGTCTAGTCTATAGTCTAGTCTATAGTCTAGTCTAGTCATAGTCTAGTCTTAGTCTAGTCTAGTCTAGTCTATTAGTCTAGTCTAAGTCTAGTCTATAGTCTAGTCTAGTCTAGCTATAGTCTAGTCTAGTCTATAGTCTAGTCTTAGTCTAGTCTATAGTCTAGTCTATAGTCTAGTCTATAGTCTATAGTCTAGTCTAGTATATAGTCTAGTCTAGTCATAGTCTAGTCTATAGTCTAGTCTATAGTCTAGTCTATAGTCTAGTCTATAGTCTAGTCTATAGTCTAGTCTATAGTCTAGTCTATAGTCTAGTCTATAGTCTAGTCTATAGTCTAGTCTATAGTCTAGTCTATAGTCTAGTCTATAGTCTAGTCTATAGTCTAGTCTATAGTCTAGTCTATAGTCTAGTCTATAGTCTAGTCTATAGTCTAGTCTATAGTCTAGTCTATAGTCTAGTCTATAGTCTAGTCTATAGTCTAGTCTATAGTCTAGTCTATAGTCTAGTCTATAGTCTAGTCTATAGTCTAGTCTATAGTCTAGTCTATAGTCTAGTCTATAGTCTAGTCTATAGTCTAGTCTATAGTCTAGTCTATAGTCTAGTCTATAGTCTAGTCTATAGTCTAGTCTATAGTCTAGTCTATAGTCTAGTCTATAGTCTAGTCTATAGTCTAGTCTACAGTCTAGTCTATAGTCTAGTCTATAGTCTAGTCTATAGTCTAGCCTAGAGTCTAGTATATAGTCTAGTCTATCGTTTAGTGTATCGTTTATTCTATAGTCTATAGTGTAGACTATAGCCTTATCTATAGTGTAGTTTAAAGTCCGGTTTAGTCTGGACGCTGGACTCACCCATATGTAAATGTGTGTGGAATTTTTCTGAGTGAAAAACCTATAAGCAACAACCAAACAATAATAATCACAAAAAAACAATATATACATATAAACTAAGTAATTACAGCAACATGTTGTGACATCATTACAAAAACATGGTGATGCCATTACAACACACAGATACAAAAACACACATATACATTTATAAACTTAACAGCTTTTTTATATACATATACACACATATATAATTTTATAAAAAATAAATAGAAAATAAAGCTCCCCATACATTTTTCAATGTTAATAAAAGGAAAAATTATTATTTAAGGTCTAAAGCAGTTAGGGGAAAACTTATAAATTTAAAACAAAAGTGCATAAGTAAAAATTTTAGGCTAAGAAGAAAACTGTTGTGCTGTAATAATCGAAATTATGTCTTCTGAAGTTTGTGAAAATAAGTTTTACATAAATCTAGGTTTTGTGTTGCTTCACACTTAAGCAAAGGAATGTAATGAGGAGGCATGCTGCCCATCATTGGTGGGTATAGATTTGTAGGTGTATATGTATAGATTTAGAGAGAGTGTGTAAATAAATATATTAGTTATATAAATTATAAACATTTATTATATACTCGTGTGACTTTATTAGGGTGGCGCTTAGTTTTAGGGGAAATATATAAACCGGATGAGAAACCATGACTGAATGATCCCGGAGACTAGAATATAGTAATAGTTCAGGGACTAGCTAATCTTTCAGTTATAGAATATGTTTTGCAAACGTCTCTAATTAAGTACCACCCTAATGAAGTTGATTATAAATGCTTATATTCTAAAGTGTTGGTGTTTTTGTTTGTCATAAGTATGTGTTCTGGGTTTAATGCATGTTTATTAATGTTAGTACTTAATGTGTAAGAGTGTAAATAATAAAACAATATAAGCTAATTGTATATTTAATTTATTTTCTTTAAGCTGCATAAAGTGAAAGAAAAAACCAACAGATAACACAATAACATACAAACGAATAAAACATAATTATTCGAATAAAATATTTTAATATTCGTTAAATTTTGTCTTAAAGTTCAGCTAAAATGATTAGTGACAGTAGTAATTGTATTTTTTTTTTTTTTTTTTTTTAGCAAAATTTTTAACGAATAAAAAATTATTCGAATAAAATAAGAAATTATTCGTTTACAAAACAAAAATTTTTAACAAATTATAATTTTTTATAGATTATTAAAACTTATTGAAAACGGAAAATCTTAATTACAGTGACTTATAACTAACGAATAAAATTAATTATTCGAATAAAATTTTTAATTATTCGTTGAATTTTGCATTAAAAATATGCTAAAAATGTAAGTTGCAGTAGTAGTTTTTAAAATTCGGCAATTGCGAGCAAAATTTTTAACGAATAAAAAGTTATTCGAATAAAATAATAAATTATTCGTTAGCAATTTAAGCGGAAATTCTTTTAAATTAATTGTTAATGATTACATATTACTAAACGTATAAAAATTTCAGATTGCAGTGACGTATAACAAACGAATAAACTGAATTATTCGAATAAAAATGTTATGTATTTGTTAAAAATTTTCTCAGAATCATGTAATTGAAATTACAAATGAATAGAGTTTTAATATTTAAACAAAATTCATAACGAATAAAATTTTATTCGAATAATATAAAAAATATACGAATAAAATTATACATATTATATATTAATTTTAGAAAATTTTAGCATAAAAATCAAACGAATAAAATTTTATTCGAATAAAATATATCTTAATCGGTTCGAATAAAAACAAAATCTTTGCAAATGATTGCTAATTTCTGCTAGGTTATGAAAAAATCAATACAAAATGTTTAGTAACACCTGTTTGTGATGTAGTAAAAGCGAATAAATTATTTATTCGAATAATAAAAAGTTATATTCGTAAAAAATTTGCTTTAAAATATGATTAGGGTGTTTGTTATGATTAGCAAATACTAATTTTAGAAAATTTTGGCAAAAAATCAAACGAATAAAATTTTATTCGAATAAAATATATTTTAATCGGTTCGAATTTAAAACAAAGTTTTTTTAAATGATTGGTAATTAGTTATAGATTATGAAAAAAAATCAATATGATCTAATAAAAGCGAATAAAATTATTTATTCGATTAATATAAAGCATTTATTGTAAGAATTTGGCTTTAAAATATGCTTAAAGTGTTTGGCTATGATAATAATATATTAATTTTAGAAAATTTTAACAAAAATATTGACCGAATAAAATTTTATTCGAATAAAATATCTTTTAATCGTTTCGAATTTGAAAACAGATTTTGCAAATGATTGCTTATTTCTCCTAGGTAATGAAAAAATCAATAAAAGATGTTATTAATACATTTTTGTGTTGCTTAACCAGCGAATAAAATTATTTATTCGATTATTAGAAAAAAATATTCGTTAGAATATTGCTTTAAAATATGCTTAAGATGTTTGCCATGATAATAAATATTAGTTTTAGAAAATTTTAACAAAATTTGCAACGAATAAAATTTTATTCGAATAAAATTATATTTTAATCGGTTCCAAATAAAAATAAAATTTTGTAAAAAGAACACTAATTGTTCATAGATTATGAAAAATATAATTGTAACAGTTTTTTAGCGAATAATTTTTTATTCGAATAAAATATTTTAGTATTAAGAACCGATTTTGCGGATTTAAGTGTAATGAATTATGACTATGGCATGCCTACAATAAAAACTTATTATTTTATAGCCTATAAGTATGCTATTCAAAAATAGTTTTTCCTTTTTTTAAGAACCACATGACGTATGATTATTATTTAATTATTATAATTGCTTAACAATCATACGCCTTTGTGTTGCTTATTTTAATATAACTAATACGCTTAGTATGACAAACTAGTAAAAAATTGGCAATTATATAATTTCCTTTGTTATATCCGTTGAAATTATTTAGAAAAAACTTTATAAAATAATGGTTTAATAATAACATACATAAAAATAAACTTATTACACTCTTACTACTTAACAAGAATAGTGTAAATTACAAAATTCTTACACGCTCTTTTTCCCCATATTTTTCCAGGCAAACACAAAAAAACATAAAACTTTTTTTATTACAAAATTATTTATTTTTTCCCTATTTATTATTATGTTGATGGCAGAATACAAAAAAAGTAAAAAACTTTAACAGGTCATTGTACTTCCGTAAGATTTGTGTTATACACAAACGGAAAATGTTATATGTTAACAGCCCCTAAAAGGGCATAAATGTATTAAAGAGGGAGTATGAGGAACAGATACTCATATTAAAAAGTTTAGCACAACGTTTGTAATCGTTAAAAGTAAAAAAAAAAACTCATGTATTGAAAAAAGTACAATTTTATCTACACTTTAATATACGAGTAAATATTAAGGATTTGTAATTTTTCTTTGTATCGATTTAATAATGTCACTGCTTATCAATAAAGATTTTTAGAAAAAATACAACTTTTTTGTTAAAAATTGTTTTGCGATTAAAGAAAATAACATGCCCTAAAGGTATGTTTTAAGTTCCTAAGTAATTTGTACAACATGAAAGTTTGAGAATGAGATGTGAATAAGATTTAAAAAGGGGAGTTAAAATTGAGGTTAGTTAAGATTAAATAAGTTCAAAAGTTTTGCTAATTTCATGAAAGGGAGGAAAACTAAATTGGAACTTAATCAAAATGTAAGATCAACAAAACAAACATTTGATGAAGGAAATTTTAATTAAATTAATACTAAAAGCTTGATTATCAACATTATTAAGATATTTATTTAATTTTGATCAAATTTTCAACGAATAAAAAAATTATTCGAATAAAATTATAAATTATTCGTTGCAAATTAATACAAATATATTGTTAAAATATGTATAATTTGTTTTAATTTAAAAAAAATAAATATAACAAAATTTTAGTGATATAAAACAAACGAATAAAATAAATTATTCGAATAAAAATTTCACTAATCGTTAAATTTTTTCACAAAAACATGCTTTAAATGTTAGAGAAAGTAATAACTATTAATTTCTAAAAGTTTTTAGCTAAATGTTTACGAATAAAATTTTATTCGAATAAAATATTTAAATATTCGGTTCATAATTATGCAAAAAAACAGTGCAAAACTTTCTAAATTATATAAAAACTATAATTAAAACCACTAAAAATCATAAATCATCCAAACTCGATAACTTGTAATAAGCAATTAAAAATTATTCGAATAAAATATGGCAATATTCGTGAAAAATTTGATTAAAATACGTTATAAACCCTAGAGGTAGAAATAAAATCAAAATTTTTCCAAAATTTTAATAAAATTTTTTAAAGAATAAAAAATTATTCGAATAAAAATATTAATTATTCGTTTCGAAATGTAAAATAAAATTTTGCTAAAAAAATTTATATTTTATTAAAAATTTATAAAAACAAAAATTTTAACATTTTAGCAAACTATTACAAACGAATAAAATAAATTAATCGAATAAAAATTTCACTAACTGTTAAATTTAAATCAAGCTTAAAATGTTAGAGAAAGTAGCAGCTATTAATTTCTTAAATATTAAGCTAAATTTTTAACGAATAAAATATTTAAATATTCGGTTCAAAATTATGCAAAAAAAAAAACACTGAAAAACTTTTAAATTATATAAAAACTAGAATTAAAAACTCTAAAACCTTAAATCATACAAATTCGCTAATTTGTAAAAAGCAATTAAAAAATTATTCGAATAACAAAATGGCAATATTTTTGAAAAATCTGCTTAAAATACTCTAAATATCTTTGAGGTATAAATCAAAAGAAAAATTTTATGAATTTGAATAAAATTTTTAACGAATAAAAAATTATTCGAATAAAAATAGTAATTATTCGTTGCCAATTAACACAAAATTTCTTTAAAACTTTGTATCTCATTGTAGTGTCACTACAAAAGCGAAATTTCGAATTGCCGTGCTATATAAAAACGAATAAAATTAATGATTCGAATAAAAAATTTTACTAATCGTAAAATTTTAACCTAAAATCCTGCCAAAATTGCTAGTACAACTAGTAGTTATCAATTTCTATAAGTTTTAAACAAAAATTTTAACGAATAAAAAATTATTCGAATAAAATATTTAATTATTCGTTTGCGAGTTTCAAACAAATTTTTTTAATTACAAATTTTAATCAAAATATATTTATTGCTTTTCTAATGTTTAGTCCAATTTTTGAGAAATCTTTTCTTTATATTTGAATCCACTACTCCGAATGTCAAGTTTAATTAATTGTTTTTGTTTCTATTCACAACTTAAATAAAACATTTATAATTTAACTAAAGCTTTTAGAAACTTAAAAAACATTCAATTAATAATTAAATAGAATGCTAAAACCCTCAAGTGAAATTAAATCTCTATTCAAGCAGATGAGAGATGTGTAGTGTTGTATGGCATAGGAAAGAGAGAAAGTGTAGTTTGTATGTAGTAAACGTGGATGTCGTCAAAAGTGTCCGGCAGTTCCAAAGACTAGTCTACATACTACAGTTCATCCATTATTGCTTCGACTATGCCATAATCTAGTCCATAGACTAGCCCTTAGACCAATCAATATACTATAGTATAGTCTATGACTTGTCAAAAGACTAGTCCACAGACTGGTTCTTAGAATAGTCCATAGACTAGTCGTTACACGAAACCATAGACTAGTCCTTACACCAGTCCATAAACAAGTCCTTAGAGTAGTCCTTAGACTACTCCATAGACTACTCCATAGACTAGTCCTTAGACTAGTACTGTATACTTGTCTATAGAATAGTCCATAGACTAGTCTATAGAATAGTCCATAAACTAATCTATAGAATAGTCCATAGACTAGTCTATAGATATTCCACAGACTAGGCTATAGAATAGTCCATAGACTAGTCTATAGAATAGTCCATAGACTAGTCTATAGAATAATCCATAGACTAGTCTATAGAATAGTCCATAGACTAGTCTATAGAATAGTCCATAAACTAGGCTATAGAATAGTCCATAGACTAGTCTATAGAATAGTCCATAGACTAGGCTATAGAATAGTCCATAGACTAGTCTATAGATTCTATAGATAGTATAGACTAGTCTATAGCCAGTCTATGATAGTCATAGACTAGTCTATAGATAGTCCATAGCTAGTATGACTATCTATAGACTAGTCTAGACTATATATAGACTAGTATAGATAGTCTATAGACTAGTCTATAGACTAGTCATAGACTAGTCTATGGACTAGTCTATAGCCTAGTCATAATAGTCTATAGATCCTATAGACTAGTCTATAGATAGTCCATAGACTAGTCTATAGAATAGTCCATAGACTAGTCTATAGAAAGTATAGACTAGTCTATAGAATAGTC